>NC_052475.1:17394209-17466255 GCF_009730915.1 Dioscorea cayenensis subsp. rotundata | reverse complement strand
ATTTATCACTAGATAACTAAATCCATTCATTCTACTGCCAAAAAGTCAACCATTATGTTTTACAAAATTGTTTACAAGTGGCATATTTGATTGATAACTATTTCTGCATCTATATGTCCATCACAAAGAACAGTCTGCTACTTTAGCTAATTTGGTGAATGTAGTTTATTATAGCCCAGTCATGCAATTAGATTGTTTTTATTCTGGGTTCTGTTTTTAATTTCCTTTGCCATATGTTGATTCTCATTCTTTTAAGTAACTTGCTTTCATTCCTCACCCATTTACTGCTTATATGCAGGGCATCCTAAGAATTACTGCTCAGGTTCCATCTTCCATAAACAAGGACCTCCAGGTTAACAAAGTTGAGCAGGTGAAAGTTCCTTAGAAAAATATAGCATAAGTACTTTAGTGAATATGGTTTATCATAGCCAAGGCATGTATTTAGATTGTGATTTTTTTCCCGGGCTCTATTTCTAATTTCCTTTGCCACATATTGATGCTTATTCTCTCAAGGAACTGGACTTCATGCATGCCACATTTACTGCTTATCTGCAGTGTATAGCTCATAATTGAATCTGCTGATAAAGAGCAAGCTGGGAAAGAAAGCTAGATCCACCAGTGCCAATAAGAATAGAGTTTCCTGGTGAGGCATTTTTCCATTTATACACCAGGTCATTGATGGTTCTTTATTCATAGGTTATGATTTCAACATTTGAGTTTAACTTGCATAATTTACAGTGTATAAATTCAATATCTGACTGATAGATGGGCGGGTTTCTGTATTTTCAATGTGGTGTTGTGAGTCATGTACATGAAAATATCTTCAATACAAAGCTAGAATAATGTAATCTTGGTGGCTGCATAACCCCTAAAAAAATGTGTAATATTGCTAATACACAACTGTGGTATATTTCAGTTTATATTCCTATAATTGTAAATTTAGGTAATTTTCCTGCTTTGCCCAACATAAGAATCTTTTATTTTTGTTTGTCTGAGCAACCAAGATTTGATCAATGGTCTTGTTCCTTTATTGGATTGGAATTATAACTTGTCTAGTTCTTATATTCTTCCTGAAGATGACAAAGTTTTTTTCTACTTCATTAGCACAACGTAAATCCTTTCTTTGGAACCAAGAACACCATAGAGCACAAAATGAATTATTTTCCTAATGTAATTAGAATTAGGTGCACAAGTATTAGTTTCTGGTAGAATACTTTTTACAATGCCGGATATTTTTGTGCAGCAGAATGTGGTAGCTGGATTTTTGTATTCTATATATTTGTATTTTTGTACTCTGAAAAATTGCAAGAGATCCCTTGCATCATTGGTTCTTGTTCTCTTGATGAACACTTGAGAAACCTAGTTGTTGATTCAACAGATGGCATTTAACCAATAACTTTAGGACTATCAGCCTCTATTGCTCTGTTGTTTATAAAGTTCAATTCATCTCTGTTCTTCAAGTAGAGTATCTTATTTCTTATATATGTGCCATTTTTGTGAAATGGTCACGATCAACATTATCACTTTTGAAAAGTAGGTGGAAATCATCATCTCTTGTTTAGAAGCCTTCTTTTTTAATCTCATTTCTTTCTTTCTTTTTATATATGTTGTTGTGCAAGATTTGGTTTATTAGATATAAGGAATATAAGCAAGAAACAATAACATATGATTTATGTGTCTTCTTTTGTTCTGTGTTATCAAGTAACAATAACAGATTTCATCATTTCAGGAGTGGATCATATATGCTCTTGTCGGGACTTTTGGTAATGAATGACATTTCAATCTTTAGAGATTAATGGCCAAATTCTGGTTTAAATTTGGTTATTTATCAACTTCTCTTTGTGGTCACAATGCTTGAACTGGCCAGAATTCTGACAAAATTATAGGGAACATGATGAGCACTATCTGATAATACTACCGTTGGACATGTGAGGCTCTTGATCTATATACTTCATTCTGCTCATCGAGTTTCTATGATATGCATGGTTTCTGACAAAATTATCTATATGCTTGCGCGATTGCTAATTGTGTTTGTAAAGCATCAACCTGTTGTTGCAATGAAGAGATGGCGCCAACACAGCCATAGACGGGATCTCGAACCCTCGCATTCGCCTCATACACCAAGCTGCTAACCGCGTCACTCCGGTGTTGCACCGGGAGTTCCTGTGTAAGTCACATACACTCTTTAATTATGCAGCTTCTATCATACTTCGTGGAATTCATTTTAAAATGTGAGTGCATGTTCATCTAGGTTCATATCAATATTCTCTCATGCTCGTTTGGTTTTTTTTGATGGAGATGCAGAAATTTAGACAGTAGAAAGGACAAAATTTTAGTTTGTTGTTTCACTGATCCCAACATGAACTCCCATGTGCCTTCAAGGTCTTCAGTCTTCACATGTTCAGTTCTACTGCTTATGATATGTGACATTTGACTGCACGGCTACCCAATCACCTAAAAGCTCAATTATTTATATCCATAACTCAAACTTCAAAGAAAAAAAAAATTGCAAAAACTTTGCAACAATGTGATTTCCAAGTGTGTGTGTATTTATCCTTAGATTGATAGAGTACAGAGTCTATGCTGCACCTTTTTAGAGTAGTAAACAGAGACTTTTTAGAGGAATGCTTCCTCATTGTTCTTGTTCTTTTAGTCAAGGCTTTTAAGTAAGTTCACATTACCAAGAGAGAGAACAAGGATGAATTGAATTAGCTTAGAAATTGATAAATTCTCATTTTATCAAGTTTTAGGTTGCACTAAGGTTAGATCAAGTTTTCTAGAGATAGATAGAAAGAGAGTTTCAACTAAGCTTACAAAGTCAAGAAAGAGACCAAGAATTCAGTGAACTAAGAGTCTAGTAACACATTGATGATTCTCATTACATCATGTTCAAGAGAGAAAAATAGTAAGATGGACAATTCAATGAACTAAGATACTAAGGTAGTTAGTTTACCTGCAAGAGCTTGTTAACATTACTAGCACCAAAGACCTTATGCACACTAGCAAACTTGTGAGGCTGGTCAGCCGGAAAGTATGGTGCAAACACACAGTCCTCAGCACACCGCCGGCGCAGCAGCTTGCACGCCGCACACGGCGACCCTCCTCCCTGACTCTTCCCTGCCACCTCTCTCATCACCACCAAGTGTATTTTTTTTTCATATATAAAACATATGTCATTTGATCGTACTTTTTATAGCAATATATATTTTTTTTATGGTAGATTGAATCAATCAAATATGTGTGTGTGCGTGTATATAAATAATTATCTATGCTTATTTGGCTAGATTATTTTGAGATAAAAAATTGTGAACTTGGAATCCTAATCTATTTACTAGCCTTTGGAAATTTTTGAAAGTCAAAGCTACCATGTTTTAAATTACACATGTTTGTTGCTAGTGTATGTATTTATTTGCCAAGTTCGATGAATAAAATGAGATGGATAAAACAACTAAAATAAAATATAAAAAATTATTTCTATGCTAATGCTTGTCATTAAAATTATTCGTAATCTTATCAGAGCCTTTGGGATTTGTGTTAGTGCGTATGTCTTCATTAAATAACAATCTAAAGCATGGTTCATGAACAGGATTAGTGGCACATGCTTCTTTCCTTTAGTAGCATACAGGAAATCTTCTCCATGATATTGTTCACTTAATCATCTTTACATTCAGATGAATCCTAACTGCATCATTTTGAATGTTGTGACTGTTAAATTATTATCATTCTGAGCATGTCCTTCCTCTGTTGTTCTTAAACTTCTGATGTCCTTACGAAAAAAAAATGACAGTTAAATTGCTGCTATTTTATTGTAGAACTTGATTAATTTAGAACCTCTGAGAACATGTCTTGCTTTTATTTATTTATTTATTTTTGTTCCACTAGACAAGAACTTCCATGTATGGGAGATTCATTCAAAACAATAACATGTCTTTGTTTATATGATGCAGATAAGAGAAAATATGCCGAAATTAAAATTGAACAAAATGAAAATGGTCGTGTCAGAACCTGCTCCAACTAATGCTCCAAATAATGGTAGTGGGTGTGACGATGGTGTGGGTGCTAGAATGAGCAACACCAACAACTCCAACTCAGCAGCCCCTATTGGTTCTACTAGATCCGCTCCATCACTTCATGTTACTCCTCATTGCTCGATCACATCATCTTCAGCTGATTCAAATCACAATGAACAAGTGCCAAACCAAAATAATAGTACCAGATTAGAGAACGTGCCCGCAGTTAGTGAAGCAGAAAATTTAAATGCAGGTTCGTTTCATATCTTGAAACTTAATCATAATTTATTATATTTGTGTTAATATTCTTATGTTATACTAATATGTAGTTGATAGAAATGGACAACAAAAAGAAAAAGAGGCCGAACTACTTTTGAAAGACTTGTGGTCATTACCACCGTAAGAGAGGATTGTGGTGAGTGCAAATCATTTGGGACAACCAATTGGGCCGGAAGCGCAACTACTGGCTGGATTTCTCGGCATGCTTGCTCGAACCGGTCAACAAATTGGCATCCATTATGAGAGTTGGCATAAAGTGCCAAAAACATTGAAGGATGAATTGTTCAAATTTATTGAGGTAAACCCACATAATTGAATTGTTCAAATGTTATTTCTATAAATATAAAAACATCAAGTTACATTGATAAACAAAATTGTTTATAATGTCTTCAACTAGTTACGATTTGCACTTGAGATTTCAAAAGAGTATGTGCTCAAGTCACTGGGGAAGAAATGGAGAGATTACAAGCATGATTTGAAAAAGCGTCATTTCAAACGAGAAGATGGTATGCAAGTGAACAAAGATAAACATCCAAATGCAACCATTAGATGGCAGTGGGAACAATTAGTCGATTATTGGTATTCAAATAAAGGAGAGGTATGAATATGTATTTTACTTATTTTACTAAAATTGTAATATCTTTCTTATTTCTAAGTTACTATACATGTCATTATGTAGGATTCAGAAAGACTTGGGGTTGCTAGCAGAAAACAACAAAAAAATATACTCATACCTCCGGATCAAAAGAGCTTTTGCTAGAAAGGAAAAAGGAAATGGTAGGCAAATATATATTAAGAATTAAATTGTAGGTGTGAATTAAAAATGTTGTTGTTTTACTTTCGTTTGTATTTTAATGATGTCTTCTGCTTTTATCTCTTGATGTTTGTGATTCAAACAATTTTTTTTGGTTTAAACACTTGTAGGAGGTTCACAATGGAAGAAAAGTAGGACGGCTCGAATTTTTTAAAGCAACTCACACTAAAAAGGATGGTTCTCACATGAATGTGGAAACTGAACAAATTATGGTAATAATTATGTCTTAAGTATTCCTTATTTTGTAATTTGGTGCACAATATAAGACTACTTTAGAATAAATTTTTTCAATATATACAGGTTAAAGCAAATGAGAAGTTAGATGAATGTGAAACAGTGGATGAGGATATGCAGATTGTTGAAACTGAAATTCTGACACAAGTTATTGGAAAAGAACGATGTGGGCGAGTAAGAGGGCTTGGATTGGGTCCAACACTCAAAACTTATTATGGGGGTACGACTAGCAGAACTTCTACTACCTCAAGCGCCCAATCAAGTGAGTTTGTTGAGCGGTTTAATCAAATGGAACAACAAATGCAACAATTGAAAGAGGAGCGAGAGCAAGAACGGGCACAACGTGAGGAAGAACGTGCACAAGAATGTGCTCGATATAATGCTCTTCTTGGGTTTTTTTACAAACTCGATTTCCTGGAGTTACTATCCCTCGAGTTGACCCAGCTGGCTCAACTTCTCGATCACAGTGCACGTATTTTGAAAGTGGCAATGTTTCTATGTTTGTAGCTATTTGTTAAAAATTTTAAAAAAACATCGTGGAATCTTTTTCTTATTATTATTTTTAATTGCAAAGACCAAACCTTCCGGAGATGAGTAGTGGCATTCATCAAGTGTTGATTGATTTTTTTATTTGTCTTTGTTTTTCCTTTTGTATCATTTGGAGGCCGGAAGACAAGAATCACAAAACCAAATTATGTACTAATTAATATCGATCTCTTTTGTAACTTCTAATTGTTTTTGAAATTTTTTTAAATATCAACTATTGTGTTTTTGGTGTGTAGATAACAATGTGACTATTCTTATCTTGAATGCTGATTATAGGTCTTTATAGTACCATTGTTTTTGTAAAAATGCGCGTAAATAAAAGTGCAGAAATGAAGAAACTGTATTCAAAAAGTTTAGCGGCGTTTATACTATAAACGCCGGGAAAGACATCATTTTACTGGCGTTTATTCAAGAAAACGCCGTTATATAGTGGCGTTTTATATATAAACGCCAGTAAGAAGCTTTAACATCATTTAGAAGATGGAAACATTACTGGCGGTTTATCATTAAAACGCCGGTAATTTCGTACCGTTTCTGAAATAAACAGATCCAAATAGCGGCGTTTATATAAATGAACGCCGCTAAAACGCCAATATATTAGTGGCGTTTATTTACTTAAACGCCGCTAATTTACTTTTTTCCGAAATTTACATACCACACTTTTGCACGGCGCTCATACTTATGATTGTCGCTATATTAGCGGGCGCTTTTATTTGTTAAACGCCACTAGTTTGATGCGCATATATGTATACGTTCCTTACAAATATTCCGGCGTTTTATAAGAAAACGCCGCTAATAGTACGGCGTTTATTTAATAAAAGCCGCTAAAATAACGACATTGTTTTCGGCGGCACTACGAGCGGCGTTTATTATAAACGCCGCTCATTAAATTAGCGGCGTTTATAAACGCCGCTAAAAGCTGATAAAAATGCCGCTGAAAGCCCCATATGGTGTAGTGTATGATTACCATATGTGTATAAACCTTTCGTTCTTGTATCCCAACCGAGTGAGAGCCATGGTAATTGTCAAACTCACTGAACTCGATCGCATGCAAATAACTATAGTGGGGTGAGATTACCAAACTACCCTTCGTGTCCCATACGATTAGTTTGACTGCCTTAGCCAAGGTCTTCTAATCTCACATACTTATAGTCGCATAGGATACTGACTCGTTTACTTCCGAGAGAAGAATTCCTTTTTGGTAATCACTCACAACTGCTACTTGCCCGACATAGTCGGGCTTCGAGGTCGGCCCTACCAAAAGGTGAACTGAGCCTAACAACTCTAGTAACAGACTAGACGTCACAAGTACATTGTGATCATGATACCTCAGGTCTAAGGTCCACTCATATGATCATAACCAACAATCCCAATCATTGACTGTCAAAGAGTAAAACCCATGTGATTGGATTGTTGCGAGTCATGTTCGAGTACACCAATTCCCAATAATGCATTTATGACATATGCTCCCACTATCCTATAGTGTTCAACTGGCACTCTTTGTCAAAGTATATGTCATACAAATCCTTATGAACCTTTAATGCCCAATTAAAAGTTCTCCGATTTGCGAACTATTTAAGTGTATAAGTATCAAACCCTTTTAGTGTTCTCCTCTTTATTCCACAAAGAGTAGAAGGTTTAACTTAATACACATGGACTATGATATTCAAAACTAATTATAATGGCATCACAATATTTATATGAACATAAAAATAAATGCCTATAATAATAATAAGAATAAGAATGTATAATACAAATGAAATGCCCTAATACAAGTATCCTCGTTGCCATTCGAGGGCATAATCCTAACAGTACTTTCCTTGTAGTAATCCCTTGTTTACTCTTGAAAAAAAAGAAAGAGTTTTATGACGAGTTCCATAGTTTGGTGCTTTATAAACTCGTATCATTCTTGAAGATGATTTTTTTTTAAAAAAAATTGAAACCCTGATTTGAGGTAAAGGTATCATCTATATTAGTTTTGGATTTCATATGTATATATATATATATATATATTATGAAAATTTTTGTATAATTCAAAGTTTTTGAATTTATGTAAAAGCTTAATTGTTGAGGTTCTTCAACTATATTTGTTATTATTTTGTAATTGTGCTAACTCACTCTATCATGGCCCGACCTGCGGGCCTCGAGATGCAACAACTGCCATGAGAACCCAAGGAGGATACTCTACCACTCTACCCTTGAATTGCCGCAAGGTTAACATAATCCCTGAAATTCACGACATCAAACAGAATATACCAATTAAGGAACACAAAGGTACACAGAGGAAGCATCAATAAAATACTCTAACAGTAGAGTTCAAGAAATATACATGTCACCAATATAACAAAACCTCCGAGGAACTAGATAATCAAACAAAACATGCATATAGAGTTCAAACATACTAGTAGATTCATGTTCTATTACAACATACTGATGCTAAAAAATAAACATACAAAGAGAAGGAAACAGATGAATAAGGGGAGCTAGACAATTCCCCAGACTACGCCTTTACCACCACACTCACCGGGTCGCTAGAGCCCTGGGAGAAAAAGGGATTGAGTAACCTGAGTCACTCAGTGAGTGGGTTAGCACAATTATATATATATAAGTGAAATCCATAATCACTAGCCTCAAATCAGGGTTTTCCCTTCAAAAATCATTTTTAAGAATGATACAACTTTTTAAAACATCAAACTGCAAACTTGCAGTAAAAATTTTAGTCTTTACAAGAATTTGTATGACCATTTCACAAGAGTTCAACATAATAATCATGAAGTCTCAAATAAATAATATGCATCTCAGAAAAGCCAAAGAATGGTATAGAAACCCCTCTAAACTATAGTCATGGACGCGACTATGTTCAGAGCGGTCAAGGCCCTCATATCCTTGATGTTGACACACCAGTTTTGTATGGTGACTCTGGAATCCTGATGTACCATCCAGTCAAGACTCTACGCGACACTTGAGATGGATAAGTAAACCGGGTCCTCCACTCCACCTCTAAAGGCTGGCCGGTGGGGACCTTCTACTACAGTAGGCGGGTTACAACCCCATCACCATCAACCACCTATAAGTGTAACAAGAAATCTCATCACGACAAATATAATCATTGGTCCTTGATCAGGAAGATGTCCATATGCTGGGAATGAGTATCATTTGATATAAATGAAAATCACAAGTATTGCATGCTCAAGAGTATCATACCTCACCTTAAATGCAATAAATTAATGTACATATAAATTTTCATGCACATAAGAACTAAATAACAATAATCTTGCTTATAAATCAACGATATAGAGTTTCATTGAAACATCAATTCACGGCGATAAAATAATAGAAACTTGCAATTAAAATCATAAGGTTCATGATTGACATCCTAAAAGAATAATGCATACAAACCCCACTCACAACTTCGGAGAGAAAGCCTCAGGCTCGCTACTCCTCCGCCGGCTCTTTGCCTCGTGAAGAGCCCTCATTAGCTAACCAAGCAAAAAGACACACCCATAAGCAATAAATAAGCAAAGAAAACAAAAAATAAAACCCTAAGCTTAAACATGCAATGCAACCCTAACAAGACCTAGGGTAGGCTCAAAACTAGAATCCAAGGTTTCCAAGGAGTTTCTAGGGATGATTGGCTTCAACCCAAACAAAAGAAACAAGAAAACAATCAAGGTTCACTTGTGCTACATAAACCAAGAACCCTAGCAAGAGAATGGTTCAATCCTATACTTGATCTTTGAACAACAACCTAGAAAATCATAATCTCAACTTCTAATAACAATTAGAAACCAAGAAAAACAAGGTTCAAGCCTCTCTAATCCTAGATCTATTCATCCACTAAAGAACAAGGGAGAAAGAAGGGAGAGGAAACTCACCTAAGCTCAAGGAGATAGATGATGGATCTTGGAGTTCCAAGCTAGCAAGAAGAGGGAGATCATTCACTTTGCTTCTGGCTCTAAAATGCACCAAAGAATAAGGGAAAGAAGGGAGGAAAAAAGGACCGAAGAGAGGGAGAAAGAAGAGAGGGCTATCGACTGAATAAAGACCCAAAAATGCCCATATTTTTGAGGCTTGAAAAAAACTTTACATCGCAGTGTAGCTCAACTACATGGCCGTGTATCACCCCGTGTAATTGCTATAGTAACATGCTACTGTGCTTTTCCCCTGAGTCTTTCTAGTGAGTTATAATGGCAGGTACACGGCCTTATACAAGCCTATATAGTTCTCTAGTTAGACACTCAAAAGAAAAATAGATAAATAACTATTTTACAACCACATAACTCCCTCAAAAATAAACAAGACACTACAGAACACACCCAAAAAGAAAGACAAAACTGAAGAAAAGTCCTTAGCATTACACACTCACTGAGTGACCTAGTTTACTCATATTCTCTCTCTCTTCCAGGCTCTAGCTACCAGAGAGGGGTGGCGAGTGGTGGACCGGGCGAAGTGTCGACATTATCTTATCTCCTATCTTTATTCATTTCTATTATCATGTATGTTTCTTTGAACATGTTGCATTGTATAAGAACATGGATCCACTAGTGTGTTTGAAACTCCTTATGCATGATTTGTTTGTTGTTTGTTCTTCTTGGAAACCTGGTATACTTGTAACTAGTATACTTCTTAAGCTCTATTATTAGGTTTTGGTGTTTGTTGCTTCCTTTGTGCTATTGTTGTATTACATTCCTTGTATACTATATATTTATGTTATTTGTGTTTAGAATTGTCATATTCCAAGAATTTTGTTATCCTTGCGGTGAATTGAGGGTCGAGTGGTGTGGGTGTTTCCCCTCAAGTTATCACAGTAGTTGTTGCATCCAGGGTTCGCAGGTCAGAGTGTGACACATATAGTCCAAACTTCCTAACATTCCTGGAAAGGTACGTTGTTCTCCAATGTTAAAGAGTTTTGCAATATTATTAGCATTAGGTGATCTAAGATATCGCTTAGTGAAAATCTCCACATTGGCTCGACAAAATATTTTCAAGATTTTGATTGCAGTTGATTCACCAATTTATTTTGACATATTTGTCTATAACATTAGTAATTTTTATAAACTAGATAACCCAACTTGACTAAGATCATCACATCATTGTTGGAAGTAACTATCATGGTCCTTAACTACCTCAGTAATGCGAAGAAACAAATTTTGTGACATTTGATATCTTTGGCAAAACATTTTAGCTGCTTCATGGCCACAATTGATAACAACATGGTCTTGGATGGAACCACCATGGGCGCAAACAGTTGTTTAGATGACTGAGGGTTAACTCTAATATCCTGTTATTATTTTGAATAACACTATATATTGCTTCCTCTTCCACTCGCGACAGTGCTCCAACTTGGTGAAGAAGAAGGAGATCTCAGATGATGACCCCATCATGGCGTAAGATCTAGGATGAGGGATAACTAGTCATGAAATAGCCGGGGATGGATTCGACCCGTACGTTGGGGAGAGATGATCTGAAGCTTCAAGAACTCTAAACTTTTGTCCGAACAATCGCAGAACCACAAACTGGAAACTAATCCACATAAATGCCTGAAAGCGTAGAGCACGAATTTGGAGAAAGCCAAAACTTTCCTCTCGTGAATCCGTGAGAACTCACAAGAACAATGGTAGTAAGACAACTCTTATTTCTTAAATAATAATCAAAGTTCGATTCTCCAAGGGAGTAAGTACAAGTCTATTTATAGCTGACTTGAACTTGGGAATCTTATTAAAATTAGTTAGGGAATCAATCTAAAAATAGAAAATTAAAATTTGCTAGGAAAATAATCTAAAAATATAAAAATAAAAATTAGCTAGAAAATCAATCTAAATATAGAAATAGTGTCCCACAGTTACTGTAGCATGCAAGGTTGTCAGACCCGGCCCGGGCAATGACACGGCTAAGCCCAGGGGTCAGAGGTCAATGGGTTCAACCGGGTCGAACCGGGGTCAATAATTAAATATAAAAAATATTATAATAATTAATAATGAGCAAATATAATATTAAACCCATAATCATAATATAAAAACCTACTCAAATTTGATATTTAAATTGATAAATGACCTTATATACAGTAGAGTTTTCTAATTATGTCATTTATTTTTACATTTTTTAAATATTTATAAATTTAATATATTAATATATAATTATCGAACTTCTCACGGTGTTATTTATTTATTTATTTGTTTATTGGTTGATTTTGTTAAAATAGATAAGAAATTTAATTCACTAATTCTTATATCTCAATTGAGTTTTTATTTTGTTTTAAATTTTCTTATATTTTTTTATTTAATTAGAATACTTAAATTTATATTTTTATAATAAAATTACACTCATTTATTATTTTATTTTCTTAATAAATTAAAGTTTTAGAAAGTATTTACATAACACATTAATAGATTTTATTTTTAAATGTTAAATTTTGTTGGTATGTTTATGATATATATATATATATTGTAATTCTATTTATTGTCTAATAAGAAAATAATAATAAATTATTAAATATTGTTAAAATTAAAAACATTATCTGGATCTACTGACTGGCCAGTCAACCAGTTCATGCTAATCGCTCGTCACCGGGTTAACACAGGTTTTTAATACAGTGTTTCTACTCGGGTGATACCGGGCCGGCCGTATGAATACCCACTCGAACGCACTGATAATCGTTGAAAATATATTTAGAGTATTACTACAATGGTAGTAAGACTTTTCTACAGAGTAATCTTGTTGAGAAACCCCAAGTGAAAAATTAAGGACTCTAAATGTAAAAAGTTTTTAAAAAGATTTTGGGTTAAAGAGTAATAGAAAAAGAAAGATTGATATGAAATGTTTTCGAAACCAAGGACCTGAAGGTAAGATGGAAGGGATCTTTTTGAAATCTTTGTGTTATCATTAGGGACTATTGGACAATTTTAGTGAGGATCTTTAAGCAATATTATTTCAAAATTCAGGGACCATTGGTGAGTTTTTCAGAGACTGTTTTGTACGAAATTATATTTTGAGGACTAAAAATAAATTTCGGCTGAAAACGTTGGTAGAGAAAAATCTAGATTTTTGACGATTCATCTCTTCTCCCTTCCTCGCAGCGATGAACCCGTGAGGAGAAAATATGAAGAAATGAGGAGAAAAATGGGAGATTTGATAGCAGAGGATCGGAGATCATCGGAGGGGCGTAGGGATGATTTGGGCTTTAGTAAGGAATTCTTGATATTGTATTTTCGTATGTATGCCATGTATGTATATATATTAGATGATGAAAACGATGGATTTGAATATATATTCATGAGAATGATGTATGAGTGTTGTTTTGAGATAGAATTTAGTGTTGAAAAATCATCGAATGGAGGATGAGATTTTTCGGTTTCTTTTGCATCACTATGTAATACCGGATTATGAGTTGTTTAGTTAATTAAGTTGACGATGATGATTAAGGTGTTAATGATGGATGGTTAGGTTGGATTGGTCAGTTAGCCAGTTGATTTAGTTCGGATCAAACCGCTTAGAAAACTGAGTCAGTTGAGTTGAGATTAAAATTGATTGAGTTGGGCTCTGATTTGGTTGAGTTAGTTAATTAACTGATTAGCGAGTTATGATTTGGTTTTAACCAAGCTCATTTTAATTAGTCTAATCGCCTAGATGAGAATTGATGCCGGCTGGGTCTGATTAGATTGATCCGATGCGGCTTGATCAAATCAAGTCGAGTGTGTTGGACTTGAACTGCTTTTGGTTGAATTAGTTGGTTGACAGTTGATTTGGGTTTGGTTTTGGATGTTGCATCTGAACCAATTTAAGAAAAATTTGGATTGCAGTCTGAACCAAGGTTGGCTCAATATATTTTCGTATATAGAATCTGAGCTGGTTCGAAAGGCTGGTTGGTTTAATTAAAACCGGTTCCGATGAAATTGAGTTCATGTCTGATTACAATCGATGATTCCGTGCGATTGAGATTTTAGTTCAGTGACCCAGTGGGCTAGCGATGTTTAGCCTAGATTGAGTTGGTTTAAAGTGTAATTGAGAGATCGGCCTAAGTATGACAAGATCGTGTTTTAACCAATGGAGTGAGTGGAGCCATCAGAGTCGAGATATTGGTTTATTGTATTTTCTTTTAGTTTAATTTGGATATTTATATTTATTTTTATTATGATTATATTGTTAAGGTGTTGATTGATCTCTGAGAGGGAGTTCAGGGCTCAGCAAAGAGACCCAAGGGAGACTTTAGTGAGTTGATAGTGGCTATTATTTTAAATAATTGATTAATTATTATTATTTTCTGAAAATAATTATTTAATGATTAAGTATTTCGGAAATAATTGTTTAATTAGTTTCATTTTATTATGTTTAATTCGTATCGTTAGAATATATGTATATATTTTATTTGCCGTCAGTGCCGATGATAAACTGTATTGATACATCATTTGTATAATTATAATATTTTTAAATAATGAAAATACTGTATATGTGATTTAATTATTCAATCTCATGTATTTATTGATGGGTATATATGCTTTTGATTTGGAATGATTTGTGAAACCATGTGAGTATATCAAAATGTTTACTCCAAGCGATGTTTGTGGAATTGTTTTCATTTCTGCAGTATAGAATAGTATCATGAATCTCGACTTCACCGGTAGTATATGACTCGTTATAATTTTGGCGACTTTTGTGGAAAACTAATGCTTTATTTCTTGATGCCAATTCTTATCCCGGATAAGAGTCCTATAGAGTATGATTTACTACCGATTGTATGACATTCTTTGTATTCACTCGATGGTTTGGACGCGTGCCACGGGCTGGGCCGAGCTACGTCGATTAGTGGGTCCCCATCGAACCCAGTCTTCGAGGTGGGCGTGGTGGACCTCGGGTATTGATTTCTACGAGGGCCGCGTTCGAAAGTGGGAGCGTAGAGCCACGATTGGATATTCATCGCCGAAATGGCAGGGGTCAGCCGAGCGGTGAGCCAGAATGGGTCAACGCTGGGGACGAGCGAGGTTCTTGTGACTGGAACCTAACCCAGCCGCTACGAAGGTTTCAGAGAGTTTTCTAGACCATGTTATCTTAGGTGAAAGTGTTGGGTATTACTTTTTTATTTTGAATTTGAGATTTATGTTATTTTGAATCGTGAGTGAGGCGGGTCCTCTCACAAAATTTATGTTTTTGGGAAAATCAATCGAGTGTTGATGTGAATTTCAATTTCAAAAGCTCTTTAAAGGTGTATTTTTCTAAAATTCTGGTATTTGTGAAAGTTGGGAAAATTATTTGAGAAATTGATCTTTATATGCTTTATGTATATTACTTTTAAATTATTTGAAATTATTATGCCACTATCGACCAAATCGAATGTGTCTGTAGTCATGGAGGAGAAGGATCTTAGTAGATCATTATCGCACTATAGAGCTAATCGGGTCGAGGCCAAGTACCGAGTGGGTTTCCCTCCTTTCTTTGTTTATTATTGCGTGTTGTGATTTTGTAAAGCGGTTGTACATCTACAAATTTGAGTAGTTATACTTGTTGTATTTATGTATTTGAACCTGTAGTTGGTGTAAAATTGCAAATCGTGATTTGTAAAGTCTGATTTGATTTCCGGAGGTGTCGGGTTTTGCGGGTTAAAAAGAATTTTTAACCGATAGGGTCTACGCATTTACCTCGGTAGAAGGGTGGGTGTGACGAGGCCACATGGCCGTTCGCATTTCTCGGTTGAACCGGCAGCAGGCCCCGAGTCTGACAACCTCAGTAGCATGTGAATATGGCAGTTGTAATCTCTTCATCCTTAAACTTGGAATACTTGATTTTCTGGTTGATTGGAATTTGATTTTGTTTCCTTCAAATGTGTTGGTTTAGGAAAAGAGATATTTTAGGGCTGATTTATCATAAAAAACCACATCTCCTCTCTGCTTTGAGTGGGTCCAACAAAGATAGGCACGCATTTCCTTCTGGATGTGCATGTGAGCGAGACCCACATGTGGCGTAGCTCCAAATGCTTCTCTCTTGATATCCTCTTGTTTGACTCCAGTCCGAATTATGTCCTCACTTTGGTGACACCTAAGTACACTTAAAGGTAGAAGAAATTGGAAACACCACTCATGACATATAATTTAAGAATGTTTAGAATTAGCATTCACTGGTTTTGGATTTGTTTAGTACGACTTCATGTAATTAGTCCCTTATATGCTCTCTTCTATACTGAACTCGAAGTATTACCATCCATAGGTGGTGTAGTAGGCATGGGCGTGATGTCCTCATCACATCGAAAAGAGATCATACATCCATAACATATTGTTATCATCATTTGAAGATGATGATGAACTATCATTTCTAGTATTTGAAGTTCCTCCAATATTGTAATTCATTTTGAGCATATGTTTATGTGTTGTATGAATGGGTATGAATGGAAAGAATAATAAAAGGGTTATAAGAAAATTTGATGTAAATGTGATAAGTAAGAAAAAGATACTTATAGCCATCCTACGGTAGTGTTTGTAATGAAATCCATTCAACTGCTTTGTAAAGAAGATAGAATGCCACATTATTCAAATTTTTTTATCTTCTCGGCATGGAGAAATGTGCCAATATAAGGTTTTATAAGATGAATTCAATCCAATGGTGTTGATGCAAAATGAAATCCATCCGATGGTTTTTCAAGAAGATAAGGTGGCACATTACTCAAATTTTTATCTTCAACTATGGAGAAATGTGCCAAGATAAGGTTTTAAAAGATGTATTCAATCAAATGGTGTTGATGCAGATGAAATCCATCTGACAGTTTTCAAGAAGATAAGGTGGCACATTGTTCATTTTTATCTTCTGGCATGGAGAAATGTGCCAACATTAGGTTCCAGAAGATGAATTCAACTACAAAAGTTGAAGATAAGGTGGCACTTTTTTAAATTATCTTCATGCCTATATAAAAAACTTCATGTCATCTCTCATTTCAACCAATGTTATAAAAAAATCTTTCTTTCATTGTAACCTAAGAAAAATATCTAAACAATCTCATAGTACGGGGTCTCTCTTTATGACGATGTCCACCTCTGTGAAACTTACTAGAAGCTTCTTAAGACCCCATTATTGGCACAAACTAGTCTTTAGAGCAATTATGGGTTAGAATGGAGGAAAAATACAATTTGACAAGAGATAAATCTTTGGTGGAATGTTTTACTCTGTCTTTATAATATGGGATGCAAACAATAGAACAAGTAGTGAAAAAATTGAACGGATGTAATCGACAGGTGGAAAATTTGAATCAAAGTGGTGTTTTAGACCAAGATATTGTGATTATTTTGTATATTTTATTCTTCATAAATTTATATTGTCGCAAATACTTAACTTTGAAATTGTTTACAGATAAATCAAGCAAAAAGGATGCTTTTGGATGACCCTAATTATAAGAAAGGGTTCAAGTTTGATCATGTGTGGAAACTTTGAGAAGTTTAAACGAATGTTATGGCATCTAGACAACTTGTTCAAAAGCATGTGTTTGAGACTATGTATCATCAAAATCTGAAAATCCCACGCTTGAATCTCAAGCACCAAAATCTTCTAATCTTTCTCAATTTTCTCTTAACTTAGATGATGGTGTTGGTGGCTCATCTTCTGAACACCCAAATTTGACAGAAGAAAGCCAAACTGAAGAAAAAAATGGATGACCAACTGACATCTTCCATTAGTCGTCTAAAAGATGGTAACTCTAAGATTATGGAGATGTTGGAGAAGGCTAATGAAGATAGACAAATGTTCTTAGAAATTTAGAGCAGAAATCTGGCATTTTAGCAAATGAGATACGAGGACAAAATTTTGATGTGAGGCTTGAATTTTTTCACTAATCCAAATATTCATGCTAGTGTGCAAGCACAACAACAAGAAATTTTTCAGAAAAAGGGATTTTTTCAATAACCACCCCATTCTGGATCTAATATCTTTAATGTATTCTTTGGCAATATCTGCGGAAGAGGCTATAACATGCCAAACTATTAGCCCCATCTGCTTCCAACTTCATTAGTTGTATTTTGGGTGTTGTGGTTTTTTTTATTGCTTATTTAGTCAATGGTAAAATGCAATATTAATCTATGTTAAGACTATTTTCTATGTTTTTATTTTATTGTTCACGTAATTTGTCCTAATTTTAATAAGTTTATATTTCTTGTATTATTTTCTTCAATTTTTTATTTCTTACTAATTAAAAAAATATAAACTTAAATTATAAGTTATTAATTTGATTAAAATATGAAATTATAAATACAAATTTTATAACAATGTATATTTATGTGGCTAAAAATAGACCAAATTGTAAATTAATAACTCAAAATCCATTAAATAACTATTAAACATAAAAATATATCAAAAAAAAAATTGACTTGTGCTATAGTGACACACAACTATTTGGGTATCATTGTAGTAAAAATAGATTTGGTATAGGATTTGGTGCATTGTTGGAGCGCGTTCGGGGATAAATCTATTAATTTTTTTTTTCAAATTTGGCATCTGATTGGAGATGCCCTTAACAAATATGTGAAAAAGGAGTGGAGGCATTTAATTTTGTGATTTTCTACCATGTTGTCACAAACATGAGGTTTTTTTTTTGACACAGACAACTAATTGACACTATTAATTTAATTATTATTAAAATTTTATTTTTATTGTGATGCTGAGTTTTGGCAAGAATATTTTAAGAACCAGTGTTTGCTAAATGATGTTGCATGAACGAAATTACTTCTATGGTCATTATTATTCACAAATTTTTGTGGCAAGAAATTTTGTTGTTAATTAATCATCAATTTTCACAATAGGACATTATAATTAACCACTCTAATGATTGTTGTAGTTTCTTATTTGGTATTATTATTGGTCGCTAATAATAATATACAAATAAATTAATTTTTAAAAAGGAAAAAACCACAAAAAATTATTTGAATTTCAAAAATATTTGCCAAAAATATGAGAAAAATTTCAATGCAAAAAATATTCTTTAAAATCCTTGTTTAGCATATTTACTATTGTGCACATCCTCAAAATTTACATTTTCAAGAACTTTAAAATTTATGTGTTTCTGAGGGTAAAACTTTTTTAAATATATTTGTTTGCATTTTTCTAGTATTATTCATTTTATAAATATCTAAAAAAATATAATTCTCTCTAATAAAGAAATAAAACTTTTATTTTTGGTAAAAAAGGCTTTTAATAGTCCATTTTAATTTCTTAAATTTGTAAGGTCTAGGATAAAAGTCTTTTAATTCAAATCATACCTAGGATTATGTATGAAACAATTTTAAAATTAAGTTTAAAATTAGATTACAGTAGAACCTCAATAAGTTAATAATGTTGGCACTATGAGATTTTATTAATCTAGAGGTATTGTTTGATCTATAAATTAATAATTTATCAATTTAAACAGTGTTTTTCAATTCAACAAATAAAAATTTAATTAGAAAAAAATTATTGTACATCATTGACATATGCATCTTATTTCTAGAATGAATTTAAAAACAAAATTCATTGTACATATTTATGAAAAACGTAAATGGTTTTCATTGTTTTTAATACTCAAACAACAATCATTGCATCAGCTAATTAAATGTGTAATACCCTATTTGATTTTTTTTATTGTAGTTAATGTGCCCTTTTAGTCCTCTATTTTAATTTGGATTCGGGAGGTTCATACATTATTGAATTGGGTAAAATTTAATCCAACTCACAACGGAAGTTTAGTTTTTCGTTTGATGCAATTGAGGTGGTTTTTCTATAATTAAAATATAATTAAAAAAAATAACTTGCTTATTTGAAAGGGTAGAGAAGCAATTCCATGCTTGTACTTCGCTTCCCTTTTTCTTCTTCCTTTTCCCTTCCTTCATATCCACTGCATCACCATCACCAAAACTGTAAAAATTTCAACGAGCTCAAATCTAGAGGAGCATATTATTATTCATGGAGTAGTTGATGTTCATGAAGGAAAAGAAAAGCATTCATTGGATTTAAGCTTATCACTGATGAGCTCCATTATTAGTATTGAGTCGGTTCGAGCATTGAAGGAGACTGAACAACGAACAACGTGTATCCTCTTGCAACTATTGTCATCACCAATTCTATAGATTGCAAGCTCTTGGAGGACAATAAAATGCACATAAGAGAGAGTGCACTGCTTAATGTGTCTGCCAGACTCATGATCTCTTAACACCATGGATTTAAAAACCGGACCGGTCGGCGAACCGGTTCGCGATTCAACCGGTCCAACCAGTTCGACCGGCCGGTTCAACAGTTTTTTATTTTTATTTTTATTTTTTTAAATATATAAAATTTCAAAAAACAAAAGAAAAATTCATAAAATTATAAAAAAATCCAAAAAAATAAAAAAAAATGGGGAAAAATAGAAATTTAATAAATATAACTATATAATTAAAATTTTATTACTTTTACTAGCCCACAAGTCACAATTCCTACAAGAAACAAATTTTATTTTTAAAATACAAATATACAACTACAAGTCTACAAGTCTATATGACTCAATAGTCAAAACTCAAGACAAGAGTCACAAGACTAACAAACAAGTCCATTACAAGATTCACAACCACAAGGCACAAGCTTGAAGAGAATTCAACTTCCACTTCTACATAAAATTTAATTTCTCAACATGAACAAAGTCAACAAACATAGTTATATACAAGTATACCACAAGTCTACAAAGTACAAACAACAAAGTATCAAACAAGTTCACAAGTATCAATTGATTCAATTCACAACTTCTACAAAACAAAATTCAAAATTTTCAATATTAATACAACCATGAACCACCAAATAAATTCACAAACATTAGGAATTCAAACTCCTACATAATAAAATTCATTGTTTCAAAATACAACATTCAAATTCAAACAAGTCCAAAATCATAAGGAATAAGATACAAGTCACAAAATAAAAACCACCACAAAAAAAAAGAAGTAAAACTCAAGGTTTTCATCTTGTCTCATTCATGATTCATTAATCATTACCATCATTTCCACGAATTTCATCTTCTTCATTGCCTTGGTTGACATCAAAGGATGAGAAATTAATTCCATCTTGAACAATCAAAACATCCTCCTCTTGAACCGCCAAAACATCATCATCATCATAATTTGTTGAATCTATAAAAAAGAATGTTTTGTAAATTATAAGTAATTAATGTTAAATAGAATATAAACTTTAACTTGCAATCATATATACTAGTCACTTATTTGTTAGTAACTTAGTACTAACAATGAATATTATGGACAAATTCATTTTGCCCTCCTTCTCTTTGTTCTTGTCCTTCTCCTTCTACTTGAGTAATTATATGTTCCAAATCCTCAAGATTAAGTTCGGGTTCTCGTGGAGGCTCATTCTCGACGACCCAAGTGTCAATTTTGTCAATACACTCATAATCGATCGGATCTAGATTGTTGCTCTTGTTGAAGTTCCTACAAATGGAAAACAAGTTATCAAAATTTATAATAGATAAAGTCTCACATTACTTAAATAAATGAACAAATCACATACCTATTCTTCAAACGAAGATTGTAATGTATATAGACAAGATCGTTTAACCTTTGATGCTCCAACCTATTTCTCCGTTTTGTGTGTATCCTTTCGAATGCACTCCAATTTCTTTCACAACCCGAGGAAGAAGATGTTTGACTAAGAATTCTGATAGCTAGCTTTTGTAAATTAGGAGCACTATGCCAAAAGAACCTCCACCATTGGTCTAAAGAAAAAAAAAACATTTACATATTTGATGGATAATTGAATATGTAAAACTCTAGTTAACAAATAGAAGTTATATATCAATTATCATACCTAGCCTTGTAATTTTGCTAGAAGATTGGGTCAAGCTATTTCCAAAGCTACCCATTCGCTCTCGAAAGATAGAAGATTCAACTATCATTTTGTTATGGTTTGGAGCAATATTAGGGTTGCTAATTATAGTTATAAACCCATCCATAACATTCGGCGATTGGCAAATCTCAACAGTGTCTTTATCATATTGAAATGTTGGATTCAACCAAAATGCGGCTGCATGAATATCTTGACTCATTTGGTGCTCCCATCTTTCCTCCAAAATTGAGATGTAAGGTTGGTACAATCTCCTTACATATTTAAATGTCTCTTTTATAGCTTTGCTTGCTCTAATCATTCCTTCATAAATGTAACACAAAGAAGGTCTTTCATCAGAATCAACAATGCGTAGCAATCTCACAAGTGGAGAGGCTATTTTGACTACTACCAAGCAATCATTCCAAAATTGATTATCCAAGACAATATTGCAAACATCTTTTGCTTTTTTTGTCTTAGACCCATTCCAAACAAGTAAGTCTCTAGAAGTAACCATAGCTTGCAAGTCAGACTTATGATCATGAAGACTCTTCAAAGCAATGAAAGTTGTTGCAAATCGAGTATCACCAGGTCGAAGAATTTCTGTCCAACCTTTTATGTTTCTTAGCCAACTCAAAGTCCACTTGAGATTATACACAAAAATAGTAATTGAAGAGGCACGATGCGCCAAAGTCTCTATGTGAGGAATTTTGGCAATATCCTTGAGCATCAAATTCAAACAATGAGCTGCACATGGTGTCCACAAAATACTGGGATACTTGTCATTAAGCAATCTTCCCACAGCTTTGTAATTGGCGGCATTATCTGTCACAACATGAACCACATTTTTCCACCCAACAATCTCCACAATCTCTGCAAACAAATTACAAAAGGTGGAAGCATCCGAAATCATGTCCGAGGCATCAACAGATTTTATGAATGATGTTCCTTTTGGAGAATACACAAGAAAGTTAATCAAAGACCTTTGACGAATATCCTTCCAACCATCGGCCATTATTGTGCATCCACAATCTTCCCAACTAATGCGATAAGTGTCAAAAAGCAATTGCAATTCTTTCTTTGACTCCTCTAACAAGTTGGTTCGCAAAGCATAATAAGTAGGACCTTTGTATCCCAAACCAATACATGCTATAGCATCTATCATTGGTTGAAAATAAAATGAATTTGAAGCATTCATTGGGATACAAGCATCATAGAAAAATCGGGCAATAGCCAAATCCACTTCATGCCATCTTTCTTTGCTTTGCAATGCCGCTTTAATAGTTAGGTTTGTTCCAAGTTTGTTACCACTTGGAAAATAAGATGTAATGCCCGTTTTTTTCCTTTTCCTTGATAAATCACTAGGCCCACTATCTTGGAGACTTGCATTATCTGGGTCTTCATTCATGTCACCTTCAAATGGATGCACACTATATCCGAATGGATTCACCGGTTCTCGCTCATTAGCATTTTTTTGTTCGTAAAATTCCCTTAAATTTTCTTGCAATCTATAACGAACATCTGCAGGAACTTTTTTACATGGTCCTACATCACCCCTTTGCCTGGAAAGATGCAATTTCGTTCTATGAATGCGTCCACCTTTCACCACTTTAGAGCAAAAATTACAAATGAACATTTTTCCCCATCATTGCTTCTTGATTCACTGATATAACTCCATGCTAAATCTGATTTTGAACGGACAGATCTTGAAGATTGCTCAAATGAAGATTGACTATGTGGAGTCGATGTTGATGATGGTGTTGTGTTTGCTGGGTTTGAGCCACTCTTCTTCCATTACTAAACCAAATAATCTGTTGGATAACAATATATAATAAAAGGCAAAAAACTATCAAGTTACATAATTTATGCAACTAGCAAAATTTGATACACTAACTTATAAAATCTGTGTATATATATGATTCAATTCTAAGTCTTAATAATAGAATAATATATCATCTTTTCTATTTTATTTATTACATTAATCAATAAAGACAGTGCCATGAAAACAGTGATGAAATATCTAGAAATAATTGAAGGGATTAGTCAATGAAAGTAGGAGAGGAGTGGTTAAGTGAAAGGGTTGTGAATGATATACCCCATTAATGACTTATTGGTATGATATTCATTCAAGATGCTCAACTTGGCTATTGATTAATATTATTAATATTTAGGAATCTTCTTTTTTTTTTATATTTAATTTAGCATCCATATTGTGAATGATACACCCTATTAATGACTTATTGGTATGATATTCATTCAAGATGCTCAACTTGGCTATTGATTAATATTATTAATATTTAGGAATCTTCTTATTTTTTTTTAAATTTAATTTAGCATCCATATTGTGCCATTGATCTCATCTATATGTATATATATATTAACTTGGCCATTCATGCTTCTCGTTTTTTTCACTTTGGCACCAACAAGGAGAAGATTCACAGTAGATACTTTACAAGACAATCAATGAATTGATGTGGACCCTTTTGCACTAACAATGCTAAACAATTTATATAATAATATCAATTGTGAGACTTCAAATTAGGAAACAATATTATTAGTTTGGTTGGTGATTGATCGGTTAATTAATTAATTCCGAATGTTTTATATAATACTTACATATTAAAAATTAGTAATTAATAATTAGGAAGAAGGAAGGAATTCAAGTATTCAACAATCAAAGTCAAGTAGTCAACATAGGAGATACATCATCATCATCATCTCAAAATAGAACAACATGGACACTTGGACAGCAACTTGCTTTTGAGTTTTGAGTTGAAACAAGAACATCAAAACAATTTACAAGCTTTGGCATTAAATATTAAGAGATTAAATCAAAAACAATCAGATCCATAAAGACAAAAACTTGATCATCTCTAAGAATACATTAGATCATATACTTTGAAGAAAAAATCACAACTTTCATCATCAGAAGTTCATAACCAAATAAATCATGGATCATATACTTTGAACAAAAAAAAAAACATCAAGACCAGAAAAAAAAGGAAAGAGAGATATTACAAACTATAAAGCCAGTGGATTCCGATTCTCTGTTTTCACCGTCGTTCTTCTTCTCTTTGCGCCGAGGACCTCAAGCTATAGCTGCTACTATATTCTCTCCAGTTTCCACAAAGAAAGGCTAGAAAGCAAGAAATGGTCAAGACTCAAAGCTGAAAAGTAAAAAGGGAGTGAGAGAACTATGAGAAGTCAGGCCCGTGAGTGAGAGACAGCCTGCCACAATGCCACATTGAAATTTTTATTTTTTTAAAACCCGGTCCGGTCTAACCGGTTCACCGGTTCCCGGTCCAAATCCGGTTCATACCCGGTTCAATCAAGAGTCGGTTCAATATATATGGCTGAACCGGACTGGCGGCCGGTTCCCGGTTGAACCGGTTGAACCGGCTGGTCCGATCCGGTTTTTAAATCCTTGCTTAACACATGATGATGAGTACTTTTTAGTGCGGAGACATGTAATAAGGAATAGTAGTATACATAAGTGGATATTGTTGGGATTGGATTATGAAGACTGGAGATAAACGTCAGGTGTTCGACGAAAATGTCTTGAGGGTTCTCTGGTTCCTTGAAAGCCTTGTAGTCAAATGAGTCAAGAGAAGTGGGTGACAAAGAAAATAATACCAGCCAATCACGATTACCCACTAGCAATTAGATAAATATATAAAGCTACAGACAAGGGAACAGATAACTTAAAAACCATTGGGCGAGAAGACAGATGCTTGCCCATTGGCCACAAAATAATCTTGACCAACATCACCATTGGTCCACCACTAACTCTCAGAGATTAAAATATTAATATATTCAAAAACTTTTCAACTGCTTTAATTGCTCAATAGACTTAGCGAACATGCCCTGCTTCTTCAGACAAAATGGTTCGCCATTCTCCAGTAGTACAGCACCATACATGATCCCTCCTTCACCAGCGCAACAACCCTTTCACTTCCATGCTTCTCACTTGCTTGCCATGCCAGCAGTCCGGACATTATCTTCAATCAATCTCTCAACACCCCCTCTTGATTGAAGCTCATGTACTCCTATCAAGCTTCTCATCACTGCATGCTTCTCTGGAGGTAGAGGTTTAGTAAATAGGTCCGCAAGTTGATCATTGGTTGAGCAATGTTGGAGAGAGATAACCCCGTCGCTGACCAAGCCTCTGATAAAATGATACTGCACGTCAATGTGCTTGGTCCTTCCATGGTGTGCAGGGTTCTTGGCCACAGCAATTTCTAATTGGTTGTCACACCAGAGACAAACAGGATTTCTGAAAGCATGCCCACATTCCTCTAGCAGTCTCCTGAACCAGATAATTTGACAGGCTACAGCAGTCGCAGCAATATATTCAGCTTCTTTGGTCGACAGTGCTACCACTTCCTGCTTCCTTGAACTCCAGGATATGGCACTAAATACCCAATAGAACAAGCATCCCAGTGGTGCTCTTCCGATCAGGCAAGGATTCTCCCCAGTCGCTATCTGAGAAGGCCTCTAGCACAGCCCCTTCCTCCCGGGCAAATCATAAGCCAAAGTCCCTGGTTCCTGCGAGATACCTCACCACCCGCTTTGCTGCTGTGAAATGTGAATTGCAAGGAGAACTCATGAATATGGCTAGAAAGCTCACAACATAACAGATATCCGGCCGTGAATGAGTAAGGTATAGGAGCTTGCCTATGAGGCTTCTGTACATCATTGGATCAGTGAGCTCAGTATCAGTATTCCTGAGCGACTTTTCATTAATCTCCATAGGTGTCACCACTGGTTTGCAATTTACCATGTTAAGTTGCTGCAAGATCACTTCAATGTAAACTCTTCTGTCTAACAAAGATCCCTCTTGTTTCTTATATGATTTCGAACCCGAGAAAAAAGCTCAATTCACCCAAATCGGACATGTCAAAGGTCTTCATCATGTCGGTCTTGAATTGCTTGACAAGAGCTTCTGATGAACTTGTATAGATAATATCATCTACATAGAGGCTTAATAGTATACTATCTCCATTCTCCAGCACCTTTCGATACAATGTATGCTCAAACTCACTTTGTATAAACCCATGATCACGAAAATGCTTATCAATCTTGGCATACCATGCGCGGGGGCTTGCTTCAGGCCATACAGTGCTTTCTTCAGTCTATACACTTGATTTTCCCTTCCCTTGCCTTCATAGCCCTCTGGCTGCAATACATATACCTCCTCTTGGATGTCTTCATTCAGGAATGCCGATTTCACTTCGAAATGGTAGACCGGCCACCCTGCGTGAGCTGCTAGTGCTAGCACGAGTCTGACAGTCTCTAATCCGGCTACAGGAGAGAACACCTCCTCATAATCCACTCCTTATCGATGTGAATACCCCTTGGCGACCAATCTAGCCTTGAGCTTAACAACCTCTCCTTGTGCATTCATTTTGGGTTTGTATATCCATTTTAATCCTACCGCTTGCTTGCCAAAGGGCAATTCACACAGCTCCCAGATGCTGTTTCTTTCAATTGAGGCTATCTCAGTATTCATAGCCTCGTGCCAGACCTTATGCTTAACAGCTTCTGTAAAGTTAGCCGGAGCACCAGCACACAAGGCGAAAGTGCATCGGCTGTAGATATCCTCCAGCGAGCGAGTCTTCCTTGGTGGTGTTCCTTCAGTTTATGGTCCAAGATTGCCTTGACCTCTAGTAACCACGTCTCCATCCTTTTCAGTCTCAAATACTGCATCTTCATGAGTACTACCATCCCAAATTCCACCTAGAGTTCTCGTGAAACAGTACATCCCTACTTACAATAACTCTACCAGCAATGGGATTAAACAGTTTGTACGCTTTGGATTCAAGGCAATACCCAACAAGTACACATTTTTCAGACTTATCACTTAGTTTTTACAGCTTCTGAGATGGAATTAAGGTGAAAGCAATACAACCAAAGACTCGGAGATAACTTACAGATGGTTTGTCTCCATGCCATGCTTCATATGGAGTCTTGTTGTGCAATGCATGGGTTGGTTATCGGTTGATGATATGCATCGCCATGGACACTGCCTCCCCTAAGAACTTCACGGGCAAACCTCCACTCTTGAGCAGGCCCTTAGCCATTTCTACGACAGTCCGGTTCTTGCGCTCAATGATGCCGTTTTGCTGAGGTGTGTAGGGGGCTATATACTCCCTTTGAATACCATACTTGTTGCAGTAGTCCTCGAATTCTTTAGATGAGAACTCCCCCCCATGATCGCTCCTTACTTCCTTGAGTTTCATGCCGGTCTGTCTCTCCACATATGCATCAAAAATTTGGAATTTTGCAAAGGCCTCGGACTTGTTCTTAATGAAGAACACGGTGCACCATCTGCTAAAATCATCAACAATTAGATAGAAGTACCTGTTTCCTCCCAGTGAGTCCTCATTCATAGGACCACAAAGATCCATATGGACCAACTAAAGACAGGCTCTAGCTCTCCGTGCCACACCACTAGGAAAAGAGCTTCTTGATTGCTTTGTCAGTGCACAACCCTCACACTGTGAAGCTTGCTTCAGTTCAGGCATGCCAATTACCAGCTTCTTGCAAGCCATGGCCTTGAGGCTGTTATAATTCAGATGCCCAAGCCTTAGGTGCCATAATTCCTCTAGTGTTTGACTCCTTGCATTCATCACTAAGCTCCCAACCTTGGCTATATCCAGGGGAAACATATTGTTACTAGATCTTGTGACATATATCACCTGATTCTTCTCTTGATTATCAGAAATTATACACTGGTTCTTCTCAAACATCACAGAATATCCCTTGGTGAGTAATTGTCCCACACTCAAAAGGTTATGTGCCAATCCCGGCATATACTGGACTCCTTGAAGTCTCTTATGAATTCCCGCACTTGTGCTTACAGTGACTGTGCCTTCACCACTCACCTTCATCTCCTTATCGTCTCCCAGTCTTACAGTGATGCTCATGGACTCATCGAGACGGCCGAATAATGATTTATCCCTCGTCATGTGATTAGAACACCCCGAGTCTATCAACCATACTGTGCTAGGTTGGACTCCTATGGAGCTGCTAGCCATGAATAGGTTCTCCGTGTTCTCTTCTTCTACAACGAGGCCAGCTCCCTTCTCCGGTTGTTTCTTACGGGCTCTGCACTCGGTTTTCATGTGGCCGAATTGTTTACAGTGAAAGCATTGAATGTGACTTTTGTTCTCCTGGCCCCTACCACGACCACCACGGCCTCGGCCTTTCCCATGAGCAAATGACCTCCCCCGGCCACTGATCATCTCCCCACGAGCTCCCAGCATCTCCACCTTTGTTGTGGTTTGTGACAAGGTGCTCACCATTGACATAGAACGCTTTCTCAACTGCCTTGCCAGCCGCACAATTCACCCTTACCTCGTGTGCTTGCAGTGTACCACAGAGATCATCCAATGTGAGCTTTGCTATCTCCTTCGACTCCTCAATCGCGACAGCAACCCAGTCGAACTTCATCGCTAGACTCCGTAGCACCTTGGAGATGACCTCATGTTCTTCGAGCTTGTGTCTTAGTACCTTGATCTGGTTGGTGATTGTGATAACCCTCGAGATGTAGGGCTGAACTTCCTCGTCATCACCCATTTGTAGTGTCTCAAAGTCTTGCCGGAGAGCCTGGATTCTCACAGACTACACTTTGGACGTTCCCAGGCAGTGCTTCCTCAGTATCTCCCAAGCATCATGCACCGATTTGGCTTCAGCGATCCGGTCGAGATTTGGCCCATCCACCGCCTGCTAGATCAGCCACAGCATCTTCACATCTCGCTTCCGGTTTTCCCTCTCCACTGACTCATCCTTCGACTCTGTCACGCCGTTTTCTACCAGATCCCACAGCTCCTAGGACCTGAAAACGGTCTTCATCCACAGATTCCACCGCCCATACTCCTGGCCGGTGAACACCAGGACTGATGGCTGAGAGAGACACACCGGAGTCACCTCCGGCGCCAACGAGCTGCTGGTTTCCATCACACAGGGCTCTGATACCACTTTGTCGGGATTGGATTATGAAGACTGGAGATAAACGTCAGGTGTTCGACGAAAATGTCTTAAGGGTTCTCTAGTTCCTTGAAAGCCTTGTAGTCAAATGAGTCAAGAGAAGTGGGAGACAAAGAAAATAATACCAGCCAATCACGGTTGCCCACAAGCAATTAGATAAATATATAAAGCTACAGACAAGGGAATAGATAACTTAAAAACCATTGGGCGAGAAGACAGATGCTTGCCCATTGGCCACAAAACAATCCTGACCAACATCACCATTGGTCCACCACTAACTCTCAGAGATTAAAATATTAATACATTCAAAAACTTTTCAGCTGCTTTAACTGCTCAATAGACTCAGCGAACATGCCCTCTTCTTTAGACAAAATGGTTCGCCATTCTCCAGTAGTACAACACCATACATGATCCCTCCTTCACCAGTGCAACAACCCTTTCACTGCCATGCTTCTCACTTGCTTGCCATACCAGCAATCCGGACACTATCTTCAATCAATCTCTCAACAGATATATATGTATTGACATGGGATCCTTGGACCCTACTTTTTTTCTAAAAAAAATTATATAATTAATATAAAGAATGGGAAATGAACCCGTTCAACATAATGGGTCTATCGGGCTCATGATCTCTTAACACATGATGATGAGTACTTTTGACTGCAGAGACATGTAATAAGGAATAGTGGTAGACATAGGCAGATCCATATGTATTGAAGCGGGATCCTTGGACCCCACTTTTTTTAAAAAAATTATATAATTAATTTAAAGAATGGGAAATGGACCCCATTCAACATAAAACAGGGATCCATTCTTTATGCAATTTGGAAAATATTGGCCGATTATGTCTTTTGAATAAAGTGGGCCCTTTTTTAATCAATAGAGTAATTTGTTGACTAGCCCATACCTTTTTAATTAAATAAACAAATTAATGAGAAGTTTAAAGAAACTACTACCTTTTAAGATTTCACTTTTGCTTTGCTTTTGCCCTAATAATTCAAGCTTTTCCAAGAGAATTCTATTGCTCATTAGTCGTAATTGCCCACAATCCTTATCCCACTCCACACTACTAAAAATCAACATACTTTATTTACAGTAATTTGGATGCAAAAGCTTAAAGCTGTGAAGCCAAAAGCTTTTGGTAAGTGATTTTCCACTTTATTATTATTTATAGGATGATTTTCATAGTTAAATATATAATTAGAGTAAATGAGTAATACTTCTATCATTTTGTGGGCTTTAGTACTTGAGTGGAGGATCGATCAGCGGCTATGAGCTTGCGAGGAGATCAATTGATTCAATTCAATAGCTCTTGAAATATTCAAGAAAAATTGGCTATGTTAGTGTTTATCTTAAAAACATAGTTTCATGATTTTTATTATTTCATTTAAGTTATTAATTGATGAGAGATTTCCAATTAAATGTTTGTTTAGTTGATTTTCATTAAACACAATGATTATAAGTGATATATTTATTTTCTTATTATATATTATTGAAGAATGCATCTACTCATATATTCATAATTTAGTTATAATAACGTTTTTTTTATCAGTGAATTATGCTGATATATTACAAAAAAAAGCTTTAACTATAGAAGAATCTAATGTTTCATCAGTTGCACAACCATTTAAGTCGATAGATGAGCAATTTTTTACTAAAGAAAATAACTTTGACAAGAACATTAACACTAAAAGAAAAACAGGAATTTGGCACAGTTTTGATTTTGTGCCAACTTGTCACGGACATTGCCATGAAAACAAAGTTAGTGACAAAGTTGTCACAGTATTTAACACTGTTACCAAATCATGACAATTTTGTCACAGTATTTAGCACCATTTATGTTTTCCTCTAAAATTTAGACAAAAAATGGTGCCAAAAACCGTGACAAACACATCAATCCTTTATTTGTTACAGTTTCTAGCACGGCCAATCCAAAATCATGCCAAAAACCGTGATAATGAAGTATATGGCATTTGGTATTGTGTTTGGCATGGTTTAGACTTGGTCGGGCCAGAAACCATGACAAACACACCATCCCTTTCTTTTGTCATGGTTTTTGGCACAGCTAAGCCAAAACCGTGACAATGGAGTACATGGCATTTGGCACGGGTTTTGGCACAGTTTAGGCTTGGTCGTGCCAAAAACTTTGACAAACACACCATCCCTTTCTTTATCATGGCTTTTGTCATAGCCAAGCCAAAACCGTGCCAAAAACCATGACAATGGGGTACATGGCATTTGGTATAGTTTAGGCTTGGCTGTGCCAAAAACCATAAAAAAACACCATCCATTTCTTTGTCATGGTTTTTGGCACGACCAAGCCAAAACCATGTGATGACGGGCGCATAGATAACGTGGCATGTGTGTACATGGAGAAGTACGATGCAAGGGCATTTCGGTAATTTGGTGGGCAACGAGATTTTATGGTTGTACTGGGTCTATTTGATGAAAACGGGTCAAGGAACAAAAGTCGCGAGTTTGTGTCCCACAAACTCATGTGTCATACCAAAATTTGGCCAAATTCTATCGTTTAGGCCTCGAAAACCTTAATTTTGCCATTTTTAATAATAATTGATTTCGTTATATCTTAGGATAGAAATCTCTGATTTGAGGGCCGTTTGTGGCAATAGTCTTTATTTTGTTAGATCTTTATTTTCTTGCTGATATTTGAGAATTTACTATTTTTGGTAAAATTTTCGAATTATCTCCTTTCGTAGGGCTATTTTTGTCTATTTAATGTAAGCCTACAGGTAAGAGAAAATCAGTTTTGTGATCATCATTTTCTTGAGTAATAATATTTTACTCTTCCCAATTCCTGGATATCTTTGATCAATAGGTGTTGTAAGCTTGTTACCGGGTATTCGTGCGCGAATCAACGGTCTCGAGTATACTGCTGCATCACCATGCCAAAAATCGTGACAATGGAGTATATGGCATTTGGCACGGTTTAGGCATGGCCGTGCTAAAAACCGTGACAAACACACCATCATTTTTTTTTTGTCACGACCAAGCCTAAATTGTGTAAAAAATCGTGACAATCGAGTACATGGCATTTGGCATAGTTTAGGCTTGGTCGTGCCAAAAACCGTGACAACCACACCATCCCATTCTTTGTCTCGGTTTTTGGCATGGCTGAGTCAAAGCCGTGCCAAAAACCGTGGCAATGGAGTGCATGCCATTTGGTACGGTTTAGGCTTGGTCGTGCCAAAAACTGTGACAAATACATCATCCATTTCTTTGTCACTGTTTGTGACACGGCCAAGCAAAAACCCGTGCCAAAAATCGTGAACAATGGAGTACATGGCTTTTGGTATAGTTTTTAGAGGCTTGGCCATTCCAAAAACCGTGACAATAAAATGTGCCAAAATTCATGACAATGGAGTACATGGCATTTGACACGGTTTTGGCTTGGCTGTGCTAAAAACTGTGACAAAGAAAGAGATTTGTCATTGTTTTTGGTACAACCAACCCAAAACCGTACCAAAAACCTAATTTTACTCTATATTTATAATAATTACATAATAATTGTACTCTGATAATTATGCACCCACAATGGAAAAACTTAATTTTTTTATATTATAATTTAAAATTAGATAAGTATAAATTTTCTTGAATAATTTAATAACGTATACCCATGATATTCTATATTTATAATAATTATACTCTATTTATAATAATGACATAATAATTATACCCTTTTCATAATAATTATGTCCCACGATAAAAAAAGTTTAAATTTTTTCTTGCATAATATTTTCTTAGAAACTCTCTACTATACCTCACAAAAATATATGAGAATTTTCTTATAGAATTTAGTTACGCATACACATGATATTCTATATTTATAATAATTATACTCTAATAATAATTATTTTTATATTATAATTTAAAATTAGATAAGTATAATATAACTAATATAATTAAAATTGATTATTTAAAAAATTCAAATAAACAGGGAATGTCTTTATTTGGTACAATATTTGGCATGCTATTTAACATGGTATTCCTAAGATTGTGCCAAAAATCTTGATAAAAACCCTAGACCATTCTCCCAAAACGCCCGCCTTGCTTCTTTATCATCGTCCCTCCGTCTTGCTTTTAGGCCTTCTAGTTAAGACATAGGCCGAATGCTTTGATCTACGTGTTGGTGTGATAATACTAAATCTTGAGTTACGTGCATTTCAGAAGTTAAAGATGTGTTCCCAAGTTTATAGCATGGAAGCTCAAGTACTAGGAAGTGACTTGACAAATGCTCTACCTACCTACTCACAGAAGGGCGCTATGGACTATGTAACCTTCACTGTCAGGTCTCGCCTTTAAATTGAGCCATAGCCAAAGATGTGTTCTACCATCACCAACCACTTGGAGAGCCATGGCATCTAAACGACAACGAGGGCCAGCTTCACCAATGTCTAGTAGACAAAGAGTAGAGAGGTACTATTTGAGGAGCAAAGGAGGGAGCAAGAAGAAGAAGCTCGAGCTACCGCCATTGTTGTTGTCATCATTGCTACTGATGAGCAAAGTTTAATTCAGGATGTATCACAAGGAACCTCAAGCCCGCACTAATGGATCAACCCAGTCTGGATCCTGTCGGACAGGAGAGAGCTCAAGTATATGTCTTAGTGCCGCAGACTTACTTGGGGATAAGCATGAACACCAGAGACTTCAACACAATCATAACATCAAAGCTGCAAAACATATACATGGAAAGGTACCATATTGAACCACGACACATGCAGCAACTGCGCAAGCAGTATGGAGTACATAGAGACATGACGAGGACTTATAATGATGCTCAAGCAGTTCTTCAACATTGTGTAGCCGTTGAGCAAAGGAACCGTGCGAGGCAAACTCTTTTAACAAAGTAAAACGAACTTGACTTGAATGCACTTTCCGTTGATCTTGGTGAACGGTGAAGAATTGAAAGTTATAATCCAAATAAACGAGATGAAGTTAGAAGGGCATGTCTTCAAAAAGGCCCTTGTCAACCATGTCATCATGATTTTCAGCAAAGGAACATTGGAGGTAGACTGCACCGATTTACCTCTGTTTGGTTTTATGAATATAAATATTGGTTGGAGTATAGCATAAAAGAAGAAGCAACATTTTGCCTATTTTGTTATCTATTTAAAGTTGAAATTAGAAGTCAAGGTGGTTTCGACTCTTTTGCAATTGAGGGATTTAATGGTTGGAATAAAAAAATTAAGGCTTGATGTTCATGATGCTACAAGTGCACATAATATAGTTGTTCAAAAATATCGAAATTTGATGAAGCAATCACAATCTATTTACTCTGCATTTGATAGGCAAATAGACTTGAGGAAAACTGAGTACAAAATCCATTTAAATGCCTCTTTTGATTGTGTAGAAATTAATTTTGTAATCATACCAATTTAGAAATTAATTTATAAATATTTATATATTTAATAATTTATATATTTTGTAATCACAAAGCTACAACTTTTTTTTTAATTCTAGATAAATTATGTAGATTATTTGGACTTTGATATAATTTATTCAAATTTTTTTGTCTTTATTTTATTATCTATATATTTTTTTAATAAATTAGATATGTACTAATAAACCAAAATAATAAGAAAAAAGACAAAAAAAAAACTATTTTCAAAAGTTATATATAATTATATTATAAAGACCAACTATGTCTATTTACATGTTTTTTTTATATCATATCATTGCATTATTTTATCCACAAGATAACAAAATCCTATCTGGTAACTTATATGGTGCATACCAAATAAAAAATAGGATATGAGATTATCCAGCCTATATTCTTTTCTACTCTTATCCCATCTTCTTATACCATCCACCCTTATCTTATCCTATCCACCAAACATGCCCTAAATGGTAAACAAGAGACAATAGCAAATTGTTTCCAACATTACAAAATTCATTCGAGGGATAAAGTAGCCTCAAGAAACTTAAATGAAACAAGACATTCATGAGCTTGAGAGAATGATTATGATCCAAATTACCACAATATTTGGATGCCAATCACCTATTGGATTACCTAGGTGAAAATGATGAATGTTCAAAGATCCAAAGCTTAAAAGAAATTGTGGTTAATATGATATGAAGTAACAGATGGTGTTACCGAGATATTGAAGTTGATGGAGTTGATGAAGTGGAGTAGCTATTGTTGCTGCATTTGTAGTGTTTTTGGAGTATTAAAGTTACTGGAGTTGATGATGTGGGGTTGCTTGCTATTGTATCTATTTTACTCTTGAAGGCTGAGATGAATCTTGGGAGTGGAGGAAAGTAGAGGAACGGTTAGTTGAAGAGTTAGTTACTGAGGATAATATGGCAACTGAGTCATAGTTAGTTAGTTTACTTGGAGTTAGTTATTTGTGTTGGGTGGGTCCCCTTTCATGTGGGAACACCCAGGTCTTTTGGTATTCTAGTGGTCAAACTAAATATATATGTAAAACAAATGTCTAGTGGGTGTCAGCTGTAAAAAGAGAGTGAGATAGCACTAAGTGAGTATGTATTCTTAGCTGTGCCTAGAAATCATTTTACTTTTTTTTTCGCTGCAGGCTGTGAAGGCTTTTGGATTAATTTGAAGAAGGAAAGGCTCCTCAATCTTCTCTCATTCAAAAGCATTTGGGATTCTTTTTTATGGTGGGAAGATTAGTTATCATCTTGGTGATATTCTTCCACCTATTTTCTTCCCTAGTTTGTTTTGTAGCTGCCATGTTGAATTCTTTCTCTTGATTTGACCCAATTTTGTGTGAACTCATTGTGAGAACAGTAGTTACTATTGTGGATGTTTTGTTGAAGAGTGGTCTTGCATCTGTGAATATATTTCTGCAGTTTGAAGTATGGTGAATTGGTCGTCATCTAGTAAGATCCATTTGTGTGATTTATTTCATGTTTGTATTTAACAGGGGATTTATATTGCAACAGTGGTATCAGAGCTAATGGCTGAGAAGATGGATCTTGGTTCAAATAGAATGATTAGATTGAATGGAACCAATTATAGTCTATGGAAAAATAAAATGAAAGATCTTCTTTTTGTGAAGGCTATGCATCTCCCGGTTTTTGCCACACAGAAGCCTGAATCTAAAAGTGATGAGGAGTGGGAATTCAAACATAAGCAGGTTTGTGGATTCATCAGGCAAATTGTTGATGAGAATGTCTACAACCATATACAAAATGAGACTCATGCAAGAACACTGTGGACCAAGCTTGAGAATTTGTATGCTTCCAAGACTGGCAACAACAAACTATATTTGATCAGAAGATTAATGCAGTTGAGATTCAAGGAATTATTAGTCAGTTATATTGGATGGGAATCAAATTTGAAGATGAGATCTTGGGGCTGTTGTTGCTTGCTATTCTTCCCGACAGTTGGGAGACTTTTAGGATTTCTCTTGCCAATTCTGCACCAATGGAACTATTTCTTTGGAGACTGTCAAGGCTGGTGTACTGAATGAGGAAATGAGGAGAAAATCCCAAGATTGCTCTTCACAGTCGGAGGTTTTTGCTATAGAGAACAGGGGAGAAGCAAGTTCAAGAATGAAAGAGATAGAGATAAAAGTAGAAGCAAGTCCAGGCCTAGATACAAGAACATGGAGTGTCATCATTGTGGAAAGAAAGGGCACATTAAGAAGTATTTTTTTCAACTCAAGAAAGAGAACAAAATTTGGGAGAAACAGGAAAAGAAAAATGACAAAGATGACAATGTTGCTGCTACTACACATCATGACCTGCTAATTATTTGTGATGCTGATGTGGTGAATGTGGCAAGTGATGATACTTGTTGGCTTGTTGATAGTGGCTCTGCTCTTCATGTTACTTCTAATAGGAGGTTTTTCACATCCTATACTCCTGGTGATTTTGGGACATTGAGAATGGGCAATGGCACTTTGTCTCAAGTTGTTGGCATGGGAGATATTGTTCTGCAGAATGCAAATGGATCTCTATTGAAACTCAAAGATGTGATACATGCCCCAGATATGCATTTGAATCTAATCTCTAAAGGAAAGCTTGATGATGAGGGATATTGCAACACCTTTGATAATGGTCAATGGAGACTTAATAAGGGGCCAATGATTGTGGCTCATGGCAAAAAACTGCAGAAGCAATCTCTATAATATGCAGGCATCAATTCCTGTAGATTCAGTTTATATGGCACAAGATGACAAGTCTATGGAGTTGTGGCATCGAAGGCTTTGTCATATGAGTGAAAAAGGTCTATTGTTTGATTAAGAGGGATCTTCTTTCCAATGTGAGAAAAGAAAAATTAGATAGATGCATTCATTGTTTGGCTGGGAAGCAAACAAGAGTCTCTTTCAAGACCAATTCACCCTCAAGAAGAATGCAAGCATTAGAACTAGTACATACCGATGTATGTAGTCCGATAAAAGTAGGTTCTCTTGTTGGTGCAATGTATTTTGTCACATTTATTGATGACTTTTTTCAGAAGATATGGGTCTATGCCTTGAAGAGGAAGGACCAAGTCCTTGGTGTGTTCAAGGAATTTCATGCTCTAGTAGAAAGACAAACAGGAAAGAACTTGAAGTGCATTCGTAGTGATAATGGAGGCGAATATGTAGGTCCTTTTGATGAGTACTGTCGGACTCATGGGATCAGACATCAGAAAACTACACCAAAGACTCCTCAATTGAACGGTGTGGCAGAGAGAATGAATAGGACACTCATGGAGAGGGTTAGATGTCTTCTATCTGAGGCTAAGTTGCCTAGTATTTTTTGGTGTGAAGCATTATACACTGCTGTGCATGTCATCAACATGTCTCCACATGTATCCTTGGATGGTGATATCCCGGACAGAGATTGGTATAATAAACATGTATCCTACAATCACTTACGTGTTGTTGGATGAAGGACCTTTGTGCATGTTCCAAAGGATGAGAGATCCAAGTTGGAAGCTAAAACCAAACAATGTGTGTTTTTGGGATACAACCAAGACGAGTTTGGATATAGATTGTATGATCCAGTTGAGAAAAAGCTCATTAGAAGTCGAGACGTGGTGTTTGCAGAAAATCAGACAATAGAAGACATTCAGAATGCAGTAAAAGATTCTTCTCAATGTGATTATAAACTAGTTGATGTGGAGCCTGTCCCTTTGCAGCATGTTCCAGATGCAATTTCAAATGACATTCCTGAACAAACTCCCAGCTTAGAAGAAGCAGAAGAAGCAAACATGCCAAATGTTCCTACTAATGGTGATGTTGGACAGCCAGAGGACAACATATCATCTAATGCAGATGCATATCGTAGATCCTCAAGGGAGAAACGTTCATCTAACAGATATCCAGCACACGAATATGTCTTGTTGACAGATAGTGGTGAGCCTAGTTGTTATGAAGAGACTATTCAAGATGTGCACAAACCTAACTGGATTAAGGCTATGAAAGATGAGGTACAATCTCTCCATGACAACCATACCTTCGAGCTTGTGAAATTGCCACAAGGAAAAAGGGCATTGAAAAATAAATAGGTTTTTAGAGTGAAACATGATGAGAATACTTTAAACCCAAGGTACAAAGCTAGGTTGGTTGTGAAGGGCTTTAGCCAAAGAAAGGGAATTGACTTTGAGGAGATATTCTCCCCTGTAGTCAAGATGTCATCTATTAGAATTGTTCTTAGCTTGGCAGCAAGTCTTGACTTGGAGATTGAGCAAATGGATGTGAGGACCGCATTTCTCCATGGTGATCTTGAGGAGGAAATTTATATGATACAACCAAAAGGTTTTGTTGTTAAAGGAAAAGAAGGTTGTGTTTGCAAGTTGAAGAAAAGTCTTTATGGTTTGAAGCAAGCTCCAAGGCAATGGTAAAAGAAGTTTGAGTCCTTTATGGGGAAGCATGGCTACATCAAAACTACTTCTGATCACTGTGTGTTCATGAAGAAATTCTCAAGTGATGACTTAATTTGTTATTTTGTTGATTTATGTCGATGGCATTCTTATTATTGGTAATAATGCCTCGAGAATTACAAGTTTAAAAAGAGAGTTGAATAAATCCTTTGCTATGAACGATTTAGGACCTGCAAGTCAAATTCTAGGCATGAAGATTATTCGTGATAGGAAGACCAAAAGATTGTGGTTATCACAGGAGAAATATATTGAGAAAGTGCTTCAAAGATTCAACATACACAAAGCCAAGCCTGTGAGTACCCCTCTTGGAGCACACTTCAAACTAAGTAATAAGCAGAGTCCAACAACAGAAGAAGATAAGAAGGCTATGGAAAAGATTCCTTACGCTTTAGCCACAGGAAGTCTAATGTATGCAATGATATGTACTAGGCCCGATATTGCTCACTCTGTTGGAGTTATCAGCAGGTTTGTCTCAAATCCAGGGAAGGTATATTGGCATGTAGTTAAATGGCTGATGAGATATCTTCGTGGCACTAGTAATATGTGCTTATGTTTGGGAGCAAAACATACAAATTTAGTAGCCTATACAGACTCAGATATGGAAGGAGATGTTAATGGGAGAAGGTCTATCTCTGGTTACTTGATGACATATGCAGATGATTATGTTTCTTGGCAATCAAGACTTCAAAAATGTGTTGACTTGTCTACTACAGAAGCAGAGTTTATTGCAGCTACAGAAGCTAGCAAAGAATTATTGTGGGTGAAGAAGTTCATGCTGGAGCTTAATTTTGTACAAGATAAGTATGTTCTATACTATGATAATGAAAGTGCGATTCATCTTGGAAAAAATCCTGCATTTCATGCAAGGTCAAAACACATAGATGTGAGATATCATTGGATACGAGATGCATTGGAAGCAAAGCAATTTGTTTTTGAAAAGATTCACAAGGACTATAATGGTGCTGACATGATGACAAAAGGATTGCCATTTGGGAAGCTTGAAATGTGCCGTTCCATTGCAGGAATAGAACAGTTCCCACATCGTCGGTGAGGGAGAGATGTGTTGGGTGGGTCCCCTTTCATGTGGGAACACCCATGTCTTTTGGTATTCTAGTGGTCAAACTAAATATATATATATAAAGCAAATGTCTAGTGGGTGTCAGCTGTAAAAAGAGAGTGAGATAGCACTAAGTGAATATGTATTCTTAGCTGTGCCTAGAAGTCACTTTACTCTTTTTTTTTCAGAAGATGCAGGCTGTAAAGGACTTTTGGATTAATTTGAAGAAGGAAAAGCTCCTTAATCTTCTCTCATTCAAAAGCATTTGGGAATCTCTTTGATGGTGGGAAGATTAGTTATCATCTTGGTGACATTCTTCCACCTATTGTCTTCCCTAGTTTGTTTTGTAGCTGCCATGTTGAATTCTTTCTCTTGATTTGAGCCAATTTTGTGTGAGCTCATTGTGAGAACAGTAGTTACTATTGTGGATGTTTTGTTGAAGAGTGGTCTTGCATCTATGAATATATTTCTGCAGTTTGAAGTGTGGTGAATTGGCTGTCATCTAGTAAGATCCATATGTATGGTTTATTTCATGTTTGTATTTGACAGGAGATTTATATTCCAACAATCTGAGTCGTAATATGAGAGTGTGTTGAGAATGGATTTGAGTCGTTCTTTCTTTGTAAAGTGGTTGTGTGTGTTTGTTGGGGGCGACCAACAATTGTAAATTTGGACCCTTCATTTCCTCCTCAATATAAAAAGGATAGTTTGGACTGATGAGAATAAGGAAAAACAGTGATGGAATTGATGTTCTTTTTCTTTCTCTTTGCTTCACTGCTATTGAATTCCTCATAACTTTGGAATCAGAGAGTGATCATGTCTTATCTCCATGGCTAACAATAGTAAGAAACAAGATGTATAAGACCTTGAGCTCATCAAGGAGACAGATGAGAGGCATGCTAAGGCCATTGAAGAGATGAGAGCGAAGACAATAGTGGAACTCAAATTGCCAATCACTGGCATAGCGCATCAGTCGACCAAGATGGCTGCTCAAGGATAACAACAATCAACTTGTGGAGGTATAGGAATTTTTGGCTCTAGTCTTGGTGTAAATGGGCAAAACTATTATACTAAGCTTGAGTTTTCGTTTTGATGGTTCAAATCTGAATTTTAACATAAGTAAAAAAAACATAATCGGGCTTACTAGAATATACTAAGTCTTTAAGTTCAAGAACTGTGTTAGAGTTGCAACCCAAACAGTTCCAGCTTAGAAGATTTAGGGGGTGTTTGGATTGGCTTTTTCTAAGCTCAGAAGTGCTTTTTTATAAGTTAAGCACTTCTGAGTTTTAAAAAACATGTTTGTTTGGGCTTTTGGGTAGAAGCAGAAGCTGTGAAAAAAGCTAAAATTCAGCTTTTTTCAAAAGCTGCCCAAGAGGTGCTTTTTAGAAAAGCACTTCTGAAAAGCTATTTTGGGATTGTCAAATTACTAAAGTAACCCTCACAAACAATCAATTTCCCTCAATTCTTTCTATGATCCCTGATTTCTATATTCAGGTTAATGACAATGGTAATAATAATTATTGTATAATTAATATTATAATTATAATTGTAATTATATTTGTAATACATTAATAACTTAATGACAATAATAATAATAATAATAACTATTAAGTAATTAATATTATAATTATAATAATTATTATTATATAATTAATATTAATATTATAATTATAATTGTAATTATAATTGTAATACATTAAGTAATTATTATTAACTTAATTTATTACAATTATAATTATTATTATAATATTAATTATTTGTAATTGTAATTATATTTGTAATACATTAATAACTTAATGGCAATGATAATAATAATTATTAATTAATTAATATTATAATTATAATAATTATTAATTATAATACATAACATTAGTCATTATCATTATTAATATCAATATATAAGAGTAACTTAATGAAAAGTCATTAAATGCCCATTTTAGTAATTTGTTATCTCCAAAAGTACTTTTACAAATCCACATCCAAACAACTTCACACATATAAAAGTACTTCTGCATTAATCTATCCAAACATAAAATACAGAAAAACACTTAACTTACTCTGAAAAGCACTTTTTTTAAAAGTGCTTCTATAGAACTTAAAAAAAGCACTTTCATTAAAAGCCAATCCAAACAAGGCCTTATAAATGATGGCGGGCTTGAGGATCAGGTGTCCTCTAGCTCCGTCTCATAGCTCGGATTATAAATAGTTGAGTGCACTGTGCCCGAGGATGAGTCTACCATGCAAGTCACACGAACAGAGTCTAGCACAAGCCCATCAATTATTTCCCCGTTATAACGTTTTCTTTTGAAATCACATCGAGACATCACATCATTAGATGGTGGGACCTATGACGCTTGAATTAATGCATGGTGATTGTCTTCACCTCCAAGATGCTCCATAACATTAACCAGTCTGACAAATCCCATAGATCGCATCTTCAGAGAATGATGCACTGTAAGCCTATGACAAGGGGTTTGATTGCTAGGAGATTGAGTAGCTTCCACATTTAGTGACCGCGGATCAAGCAAGACAAGCTGTGGAGAATCTTTATTGAATTTTGAATCATCCAGAAAAGACCTTGAGTTTGAGTTTTTGCTTCATCTAACTCAACCCAAATATGAAAAAAATCTGTCCAAGCAACTGAGAGAGAACGAGAATCAAAGCAAAGAAAGCGCTCAAAGGCCTTGCCCAACTGTATCCCAATTTATTTTGAGAGAAAGCCAAAGGCAAGTTGTAGAACTGAACTCAAAAGGTTGTTGTATTCAAGAATAAAGATGTAGGAAGCTCTCCCGGCTTTAGAAGCAACCAGATCAACAATTTACCATCAAACATCCAAGGCCCCGAGTCGGCAAAACGCTCAAAGTCAAAAGCATGAAAAAAACTCGAATAAGAACATGCGCACTCCTTTTAGCAGCTGCTAAAGGTTTGCCAAGGTTGATTGCATTGCATTGACATTGACATTGATGGATGTATCTGTTTGGAAGTGACCCCAGCAACATCCACTGAGTGTCATCCCCCGAGATTTGACTGTGGTAAAGCTTGACAGTCACCTCACCTGCAGCATGGTCATCAATACTCATTTGGCGATACCGATTGGAGATCTCTGCAGTCGGGCCTCAATGACACCATAACATCGAGAACCAAACAAACAACCAATCAAGGAACTAAAAGATACGACTCATCACCTCGGATGAGAAAGAGACTAAGCATTGCTAGAAAATTCAGTATTTAAGTAAGTTGGTTGGGTTTATTGATTCACCACTTTAAAAATTTAACGGAGTCAGATATAAAAAATAAATTAAAACTAAATATTAATGAGTGATAGATAGTGGATCATAATCATTGTTATGGATTGAGCAATCAAGTGTGAACTTGAGTAATAACAAAAATTAAAAAAAAAAAAACAAGCACACAGAGAAACCAGATTTTACATGGTTCAGTTAATGAGCTAGATCCATGGTTGTACTACTATAGTTCTTTCTTCACAATAAAAAAAAAAAAATAGGGTTTACGATACAAAGATGTTTTTTCCTTTCTTGATTCAATTCAATCAATTTAGATAGCTCAATTCTTTTGATAAATTATAATGTTTAATTTATAAGAAAAATTTTTTTATCATCTAAAAAAATAAGTTTGAAATTCTTTAAAATTAAATAATTGTTGCCCCCTTGCAATCTTAGTTGTCTGAAGATATATTTCATATGTAGTTTGACAACATTTATAAAATAATAATAGTAATAATAATAATAAAAAAAAAAAAACTAAACTCAAAATCTCAAATAATCGGAAGCTTTACAATTCATATTGATCTTAAAAATGGGGGAGAAGTAACACTTAAGTCACTAAGCATGAGAACCACTGTAGCCATACGAGGTCTCAGTGCCTTGTCCTCTTGAACACAGAGAAAACCTACTTGAATACTTCTCAGCTCCAACATAGTATGCCCCTAGCCCTGCGTTCCTCCTTGTTCTCCCTTCTTCGTCCCCCTTGCCATGGCAAGCGGGGGCCAACCCCAGCCTCCTGGCCACCCCAGCAAATCCTGGAAACAAATCGCCTCTTCGCTTACGCAATCTCTTGATAACTCCCCACTTCACAATGTTCAGCTCTTAAACAAGCTCAAGGAGACAACGATCAGTTTCATCCGGTTAGACTCCGATGCCATTAACCGCGGACGCTTGAAGTTTCAGCATGCTCTATATGGAAAACTGTTTGGTAAGCCTCCTGGTTTGATCAGGTCAAGTCTACGCTTCTAGCTAAATGGTCAAAATTCGGAGAAATCTTCATTTCAGATCTACCAAACGGGTTCCTACTGATCCGATGCTCTACAGAGTGAGCGATGCAACATCTTCTCTTGGACGGTCCATGGTCGGTGAACGGTATTATCCTGCAACTGTCACCATGGAAGCCCTTCTTTGAGCCTTCTTTTACTCAGTTGAATACTGCCGTGATTTGGGTCCAATTTCATAATCTTCCTATCGAATGTTGGGATGGCGACACTCTAGAAACTATTGCTAGTAACTTTGGTCAACTCATCAAAATTGACGAACTTACCTCAACCCTGACCAGATCCAAGTATGCCCGTGTTTGTATTGAGATCGACCTTTCTAAGCCTCTATGCAAAGGTTTTTGGATATGGGATGACATCTATCGGGTTTTTGTGGTCGTTATGTACGAGAGGTTACCGACGTTCTGTTATTCATGCGGCCTGATCGGCCATGGAAGTCGATCATGTGCTTCGTCTTTGTCTAGTGGTGCCAGTGCTTCCACGCTGCCCTCTCGCCTGGTGCGACCGCCGGTAGAGGGATCCATCCAGGTTTCCACTGACAATGGCCAGCATATGGACATATCTGACCCTATACCCGCCCCCTACTAGCGACTCTTCAACGGTGGCCGATCCAATCATTCCGGAGACCGACTGCGGTTCGTGGTTGCTTGTTACTCGCCGGCGTGGCCGCGCTCGGGGTCTCGGAGGTAGCATGCGTGCTGATCACGTGGCCTCGACTGCTGCAGCCGGGTCGAGAGTCGTTGCCACTGAGTCCCGAGGCACCGCTTCTCATAGCATATGTGGCGGTTCCAGAGTCAATAGCAGTGGGCGGTCCACTGGTTCCCAAGTGCATTATGATAAACCCAACCCTATTCCTCTAACATCCCCCCTCCCTTTCCAATCTAACCCTTCCACTACCATCGATCCTCTCATCAAGAATACTCCCCCTGACTCAGATCATGTCATCCCCCCTTCCAATGCCACAGTAGACGCCACTCATGCCCCCCACTTTATTAATTCGTCGTGCATTCCAACATGTAACTCCTCTCCACACACGGCTCGAGACGTTAGACTGAACGATATGGGTGCCCCATGCCTCTTTTCAGCCCTCAAGTCACTTTACCCTCTGATACCCCTTCGACTTTCTCCCCATCTCGCCCTGACAGAGACCCTGTTCAACCCGTATCATCTCTTCATTCTAGCTCTCCTTCCCCTACCCTTCGGTCTTCTCTTTCAAATTTTCCATCCTCTTCCTCAGCTGCTGTCTCATTTCACGAGACCCTCGTTGCAAAAGTTTCCTCTGCTCTTGCTGAAGAGGACATGGATGAGGACAGATCTGATGAGGAAGACTACTCTGATGATGAAGACGACAACATGTCGAATGACGATTGCCCCGACGACAACATGACTCTTAACCAATACCAAGATGAAGTTAGAAGGGAAGCCCTCATTAGGAAAAGCTCTCTTGAAGCTGACGTTTCTCCGAAGAAAGGAAAGGTTGATCCGGGGTGCTCAAGCGCCTAAGTCTTTCTCCTTCTGCTCTTCGATGTTCTCCTCCTCAGGGTGTATCTATTCATGTTCCCCTACTCAGTTTATTTTATGATTACGGCTAATATACTGTGTTGGAACTGCAGGGGTATCTCATCGCGGGACACCTCTTCTAGGATTTTTCGTCTCATCCGCTCTTTGAAGCCTCTCATCGTCTGCCTAGTGGAAACTAGAGCCAATTCCGATCGCGTGGACCGCTTTTGTAAGTATATCCGCAATATTTGGGACTGGGCAGCTATATTGTCCGAAGGGTTCTCCGGAGGTATCATCGTCCTTTGGAACCCCATCGTCGGCCAGGTTACTCCCCTAGCTTTCTCCCGTCACGCTCTTCACTTGGTTGTTTCGACTACTTCTTCCACTCATTTCATCATTTCCGTGGTTTATAACTCTATTTCCTGTCATAAACAACGTTTCCCCTGGCGTGAACTTTCAAAACTTGCTTTTCTTGATCAGCCTTGGATCGTGATGGGAGATTTCAACTCTATTCTCTCCCGAAACGAGCATAGAGGTGGTGCTTTTACTTACTATTCCCGTAAATCTTGTTTCTTTATGGATTTTGTCGACCAAAACAATTTATTGGACTTAAAGTTCTCTGGTTACCCTTACACCTGGTGCAACAATCAGTTTGGCCAAGCTCGTCGCTGGGTTAGACTTGATCGTTGTTTGGTGAATCTTAAGTGGAATGATAACTTCCGGTCCTACACCCTTAAACATCTTAACCGTTCTTTTTTCAGATCATTCTCCCCTTTCTCTTACTATTAACGTTCAACCTTCTCGCAAAAGAGGCATTTTTAGATTTGAAAATTTCTGGATTGATTTGCTGGGTTGTCACAGCACGGTTCAGAATGCTTGGAACTTTTCCCCTCATGGAAATCCTATGCACGCCTTTACCCACCTCCTGTCTCGAATCCGGCATAATCTTAATTCTCGGCGTCTTTCTGGTATTAATAATCTCGAATCTAGCCTTAAGCTCACTGAGAATTATATCAATTTTCTTGAGCTTTCAGACCTCAGTCCTAATTCTCAAAACGCCTTGATGGATCACTACGCTAAGCTCTCCGCTTTGCAACGTCAGTGCAACATCAAATGGGCTCAGAGATCTAGATTTTTGTGGATCAAAGATGGTGATTGGAATACTCGCTTCTTTCATGCTATGTCTCGAGTGAGGTCGCACAATAATTTTATATCCCAGGTTGAAGATCTTAACGGTAATACTTGTAGTGACCCTGTAGATATCGATCAGGCATTCACTAATTTTTTTCATAACTTGTGGAATGCTCCTTCAATTGTTACCACAAACGTTGCTGATGCCTTACCCCTCGATCTGTCCAAACTCTCTAAGTCGGACAAGATATTCCTTATCCAGGAGGTCACTAAGGACGACGTCTTTCGCGCTCTTTCTGACCTTCCTGCAGGTAAGTCCCCTGGGCCTAATGGTTTTAACGTTGAATTTTACATAAACTTCTGGCCCATTATCGGTGATCAACTTTTCACTGCTATTCTTCACTTTTTTAAAAATCCTATCATGCCTGCCTCCTGGGGCCAAACTTACATTGTTTTAATTCCTAAAATTGATCATCCGAAGCGTGTTTCTGATTTTAGGCCGATTTCTTTGTGCAATGTGTGTTTCAAGGTTATCTCTAAAATTCTTGCTAATCGGTTAAAGAAAGTCATTCCTTATCTTATTGGGCCTGAACAAGTTGGCTTTGTGAACGGTCGGTGCTTTTTCGATAATATAATTGCCATGCAAGAGGTCGCCCACTCCATCGAAAATGATACTGTAAGCCCCCCTAGGATGATTATTAAGTATGACATTGCCAAAGCCTACGATACTTTTGACTGGAGTGCAATTCTTGCCATTCTCTCTAGGATGAATTTCCACACCACTTAGATCTCCTGGATCAACGCTTGCTTGCGGGCCAATTCTTTTTCTCTTTTAATTAATGGCTCACCGACCTCTTGGTTCAGGTCTTCCCGAGGGGTCCGGCAGGGTGATCCTATTTCCTCTTATCTTTTCATCTTAGTTTCTCAAGTTCTCACTACTGCCCTTAATTTTGGCTTACATATTAATGCAATCCCTGGTTTTGAGCCTAAATTAAATCATAATTTCAACCACCTCATGTATGCTGATGATCTCATTCTAGTATCTCATGCTTCCCGTAGGGTTGCTAGAAACATTTAGTATTGCATGTCTTTTTATTCTTCTATCACTGGTCAATGCCCTAACTACTCTAAGTCTTAAATTCTTTTCCCTTCATGGTTTAACAAACATGTTACTAAGAGTATCTGCTCCATTTTAAAGCTCAGTCATGCGTCTTTTCCCTTTAAATACTTGGGCATTCTGATCTCCCCTAAACATCTTAATGCCAATGTCTTTAAGCCTATGGTCGATAAAATCAAATGCACCACCTCTAAATGGATTAATTTTCATCTTTCCTACGCTGCCAAACAAATTCTTATTAATTCCACCCTCTTGTCTATTCCGGTTTACACCATGTCTGTCTATCCGCTTCCTACTTCTATTATTTCTGATATTTCTAAAGTGGTTATGAATTTCTTCTGGAGTAGAAATGGCAATGGAAAGGGCATCCATAATGCGTGTTGGAATTCTATGTTGATAGGTAAATCTGAGGGGGGCTTGGGAGTTAGGGACCTCTCTCTTGCAAAACACACGTTAATGGCTAAACACATTTTCAAATATTTAAACAATGATAATTCAATTTGGGTTGACATTCTTCATGTTAAATATGGGAGAGTCAATTTTTGGCAAGACGCCATTCCTGCTAAATGTTCGTGGTTTATTCGAGGGTTATGCTATTCGACCAACTTTATTAAACACTACTGCAAAATCAACTCTGTTAACCTTGAGTGTACTTCTTTTCTCTGGGACCCTTGGATTTTTCGACATTCCGGTTGCCCTAAAGCCTACATACATTAATATGGATGTTGATCTTTCTAATGTTGTTGTGTCGGATCTGGTCTCGGACAATCTGTGGGATCTCAATTCTCTCTCTCTGATTTTTGGCGAGCTGCCTAGCACGTTTAATTCTGAACATGTTACGGTCGACCCTGATCTCGGTAATCATTGGATTTGCTTGCCTAAACCCAGTTGTAACCAAATTTCTTCAATCGTTTATCATCATTTAAACAATCAATCATCCTTTTCTGATTCTTGGGTTGGTTGGAATTACTTATGGAAAATCCCAGTTGCCCCACGTGTGAAGCATTTCATCTGGTTGTGCATCAAGGGTCGTCTGTCTACATTTGCCTTTCTTAACCATCTGAACATTGGTCCGGATCGCCCCTGCATCTTTTGTGGTCTTCACTGTGAAACCATCAATCACCTCTTTAATGGTTGTGCTAGTGCTCAATACATTTGGAACCAAATCATGCTCAAAACTAATCAGATCTTCAGCTTCCTGGATGATTTCCAAACTGGCGAATGGATCTTAACTTATCATACCTCTGTAAACATTCTTGCGCTCATCGCTGCTGGTGCTTGGTTTATCTGGATTTGCAGGTGTAATTATGTATTTAAACATCAGAGACCGAATCTTGATATTCCTGTGATCAAGGCCATTGCTCATACCAGAGAATTTGCATATGGTTCCGTGTTCCCATTGGAAAAATGTTCATCCAGTTTAACTTCTCTCACATGGACGGCCCTTTCCTCTTCACTCATGCTGTTGTCAACCATGCTCGTCAGGTAAGGTCCATCGGTTTCTTTATCTCTGACGCTCATAATTGTGTTTCTCTCGCAGGATGTGTGTCGCAGCCTATGAGGGATAACTCTTATGACGAGATATTCGCCATTGAGGTTGCTCTTTTCGACTGCCCTTGAGCACTGCATCAAAGTCAAAAGAATCTTCTGCTTTCATCGTGGCACCCTGGACATCCTTCATCGCCCTGATTCCATACTTTCTTGGAGATATCAGCTACAAATCAGCAATCTTAAGTTCCTCTTGGATTCCAGCTTGCATCCAACCATTGACTGTATACCTCTTCCCTGGCTTAAACCAGCTTCTGATCTTGCCTCGCTGGGGTTTCGTCATCTGCACCTGAACCTGTTCCTCTCCGGACGTGACCTCCCTCGGTTGGTTATGCGATCATTCCTTATTCAAGGCTTTTCTTTATGTTATAGTTATCTGTCTTTCATCCCCTCTTTTTAGTGTTCTCAGCGCTTGTTTTTGTTTTTTAGTTTCTAATAAATTTAGCTTCTCGGTTGAGAAGTTCTTCTAAAAATAAATAAATAAATAAAAATAATAATAATAATAATAATAATAATAATAATAATAATAATGGGGGAGAAGTTGACACCCACCTGAGACTGCAACAAGGTGATTTTAATAATTTCATAAATAAACCAAAACAAAAAAATACAACAACCTCAAATTTGAAGATTCATAAATGTTCCATACATATAAATCGATATCTCTTCTCCCAACATTAAACCCACAAAATAAAAATGGAGAAGAAAACCCAACTTAATTATATCTTTCATACAAAGAACCATTCTTTATGATGATCATCATCACCACCTTTGTGATCACCTTCACCACCTATCATTCCATCATCATGAACATCATCATCATCATCATCATGATAATCCAAAACTCCGGAGATGGCAAGCAGAGCACATGGTTTTGGAACACCTGCCGGTGAACTTAGAGTGGTTGGTAGGCTTTGAAGATACCTTAGCATAAACTCCGGCGATCACCGGAGCTTCAAGCTTGTTTAAGATTCTAGACTTTGGGTTTGAGTTGAAAGATGGTGAGATGACAATGTGAGTTATAACCATTCCATGTTGCCTTCCTTCTCTTCTCATCTCTTCTTCTTGTTGTTGCTCTTCACTTATGATGTGCTTATTGTCTTATGGATGATTTATAATATGTTATGTAAAAAGGATGGTGTGGGATGCTTGGAGAAGAGAGTTCATGGTTGACTAAAGAAGTCAGTCATACTTGGGCGGCAAGCAAGTCCACAAATTATTGCAATAATTTATGTAATTATAAATGCTGCTTTAATTATAACAACAGCGACAACAACGGAAAATTACTAAAAAATCCTTACAAATTTCAAATGTGACATTACTAATAACAGTATTTCATGGAACAATTATAAATATTTTTTAAAATTTTATTGTACTTTAAATATTTGTTTGTATTAATTATGGCATTACTAATAAAAAGGTTTAATTGCATTCGTTAGTTTTGTATTAATATTTTATTAAAGCAATTATAATGATTGAAAAGTATTTGTTTTATAGAAATATGTATGCCAACGATTAACATTATTATGAACTATTTAGGCACTTGTTACTAATCATGCCTATGAAAAGTATTTGTTTTATAGAAATTGGCCTAAAAATATCATGCTTAAATATGTATGCCAACGATTAAATATATGTACATATAATTTTTTTAAAAATATTATTCCACTTAAATATTTGTTTGCATTAATTAAGGAATTATTAATAGAAAGTTTTAATTGCATTATTTGTATTAATATTTCAGTAAACCTTTCAAAGGCAATTATAATGATTAAAAAATATTTGTTTTGTAGAAATATATATTCCAACGATTTACATTAGTATGAGTTATTTAAGCATGATTTTTTTAGGCCAATTTGCAAGTAATAATTGAAAAGAAGCATTTACTTTGGTTTATATGTAAGCAAATTAGCAGAAATTGAAAACATTAAAAATATAAAAATGAAAAAGAATGAGATATATAAAACTCTATAAACTGAATGTATTTTAAAAAATGTGATTATAATCCTAACCTCATTCATTTTAATTTTTATTTTTTTAATGATTCCCAAACAAGGTTGTGATATCTATTATTGAGTAATTAATTTTTTCTACCTTTCTTTTCTTTTCTAATTTTTTTTTTCTTTTTTTGTTTTTTATGAATGGTTTTCATGTTAGGTATTGTTCTATTAGCATTTGTTTTATTCATTTGTAAAATTTGAAAAACCAACATGAAGCAAGAGAATTTACCTAGTATATTAAAAAACTACTGGTAAAAGAGTTACAAAGGCTACTTCTCACTTTTTAAGTAACATTTTAGTCCTTCACTTTTTTTAAGCTATTTACAGTCGCTTCCTCATGGTAGTCAGTATTAAGAAAAAAAACAATTCTACTTTTCAGCACAAAGCTCTCACTAATACAGTAACACCTTTAATTTTGGAGAAAAAGACCAGAATGCCCTTCTCTCATTTATGAAATTTAGCCCTAACTGACCTTTCACCATCTTTGAATGTCAAAATACTCACACCAATTCTAAAAATTGGACCTTTATAGAACAAGTCAAATAGACCAAAAGCCCTCACCATCTAATAGAGATGGAGTGCAGAAGTCAGAGAAGGCAATGAAAAAATTTATTTGTGGCATATCGAAAAAACAACGGGTTGGATAATTAATAAGTCCTAATATAATAAATAAGAATTGAAAAGTTAGACTGTCTGGGAAGAGTAAAAAGTTATAGAGGCTTATAAATAATTTTTCTTAATAATAATGGTTACCCTCACCTTCACAATTTCTATTAGTATTTTTTTATTTCTTTAATATGAAAAATCCTTATATAGGTATTATAAACGGAAATTGATGATATTCATGTATTTTTAAAATACATTGTTAAATGACACAAGTTGTGTAATATATTACATCTAAATAATTTTTTATATTTATTTATCTAAAATAAAACTTATCTACACCCAATACATTTTTTTTTTTTTGATAAAAGTGGATAAACCACAAATTTATTGAAAGAGAGACAAACCAAACATAAGTAAACAAAATACCAAAAATAGCAGAAGACTCTCACCAGAGGTAAGGCACTAAAGAACAGAAAGGAAAAAACAACAAGTAACAAGGCAACAAGACCAAAAAGAAGATAGCAGCCTAGGTGGCGAAAGCCTTTGTCTGAAAGCACAGGCCGACAAAAGCTGGGAAGAGGAGTATCCTACTCAAAGGCTTGAGTTTGATCTGGATCGCTGGTTTGATTTGAAACCTTAGCGCTAATGAAAGTGATGGAGCGTTTTATCCTCTAGGAAGCCTCATTCAGAGAGTGTTGATGACTGTCTGCAAATGTAGAAAACCAGGAAAAAAGCATATTAGCAATTTTAATCATTATAGAGTAGGATGGTGACGCTAGAGATTGAAAAATGCGAATATTTCTTTCAAGCCAAATACACCACAAAATGGCTCTTGAAATAAAATCCCAAAGAGTCCGAATTTGGGAATAAAGAGAAGGGAGCCAATCAGTCCAGATCTTGGATATTGAATTAGGGAGAGATTGAAATTCAAGAATTTGGGTGAAGAAGGACCAAATTCTTTTCGAGTATGTGCAGTCGAGGAATAAATGTTCAACTGTCTCAGAAGCCCTGTAGCAGAGGACACATGTATCTGTAGCATTTTAAATTTTGCACCCTCTTTTGAAAAGGTTTGTAAGAGTGAAACTTTTATCCTCCCTTGGTAACTAACATAACAAAGAAATTTTACTTGGACATTTAATTTTCCAGAAATGAGGGTAATGCGGACTACGTGTGCCCCATCTATAAGGAACTTGTAAAAAGAGTTGACAGAAAAAGATCCTCTTTTATCTAATGTCCAAGTGGTAAAGTCTTCCTCATCACTAGAACAGTCAGGGATAATTGCCAAAAGTGGTGATAAATCATCTAAAGTAGCAGTGTAAAAAAGAGATTCTGGAGAATTAAGTTGCTGAAAGAATTGATGAACAGTTATCAAGGAATGAATACAACCATGGAATAAGGAGGGCCAAAGATCTTTCAGAGTTCACCCTGAGTGCCATCTATCAAACCAAAGAAGAGTATTAGATCCGTTTTTAATCAATTTAGAGGCACAAGTGCGGAAAGGAAGTAGTGAAGAGTGAAGTCCTGCCCAAAAGAAAGATTTGTTTCTTGGAGACGATTGAAATAAAAAACCGCTTTGGCTTCCATACAGGTAATTGAATTTAATGATTTTGGACCAGCAGCTAGAAGAATTTAAAGAAATTTTCCACTACCATTTTCCAAGAAGAGCTCGGTTGAATTCCTCAAGGTTAAGGATTCCCCAACCACCCATATTTCATGGTTTGCAAAATCTTTTCCAGGAGATCAGTTTGATTCCTCTAGATCCTATCTCTGGTCTATTCCGTAGGAAGTTCCTTCGAATCTGATCAATTTCTTTACTTACCTAAGTAGGTAGTTTGAATACAAACATCCAATAAACTGGAACAGTTGATAGGACAGAGTTAATAAGAGTTAATCGACCACTAAGAGAAAGGTGGTTGCCTTCTAAGGTGTAAGTCTTGAGCTAACCATACCAATAAGATTTGTCCAATCAAACCGTCTTGGACGCCTTCCAAAAAGTGGGACCCCAAGATAGGTAAGCGAGAGGCAGTTCCTAGAACAGTTGAGAATCATGGCAAATGATATGTGTGGTTGAAAACCATAATTTGTATAATATAAGCAACTTTTTGAATAATTAATGGAAAGGCCAGAGGATCCTTCAAAGAGGTAAATAATTAACTTGATTATTTGAAGATCTTCTTGCCCTCCAGCAGAGAAGATGATTAGATCATCTGCGAATTGGAGATGACAAATGTTTTCATTTTGGTCCAAAGGCACTCCCACTAAAACTTTGGATTTAAGAGTGTGAGTAAACATTGCGCTTAAAACATCTCCAGCCAGAGCGAATAGAAGGGGGGAGAGAGGGTCGCCTTGTCGAAGACCTCTTTTACAGTGAATATATCCCTGTATTGATCCATTGATGATGATCTGAGTCTTTGCAGTTTTGAGGATGGTATTAACCCAGGCTAACCATTTTTGACTGAATCCTCTTACAGTAAGGATTTCAAGAAGAAAGTTCCATTCCAGAGAATCAAAGGCTTTTGTAAAATCCACTTTGAAGGCATAACCAAGAAGTTTCCGTTTTCGAAGGTTAAAGATCACTTCTTGAGCAGTAATGACATTATCAGTAATACATCTTCCCTTGATGAAGCCATATTGAGATTCATCAACCAAATTGTTGATGATAGAACTTAATCTAGAAGCAAGAATCTTAGAAACAATTTTGCAAGTGGAGTTTAAAAGGCTAATAGGGCGAAAGTTAGTAACTTCTTTTGGAGCACCATTTTTTGCTATAAAAGCAATGTGAATCCAATTCAAGCGTTCAAAGTTGACTGTTCCCTTATAAAAATCTTCACAGAGTTTCATGATAGAATCTTGAATTATACTCCAGTGCTTCTAATAAAAGAACATTGTGAAACCATTCGGACTTTGAGCTTTATCTGCATTTAGGATGAAGATTGCCAATTTTATTTCTTCTAAAGAGAATGGTTGCTCAAGAAAGGAGAGATCAAATCTTTCTTTATAGTCAAACAAGTAATGCCAGTCTAGGAGAAATCTATTAGAAATTGGAGTTCCTAGCAATGAATGAAAGTAATCAGAAATTTTTTTTGCCAATTTCTTTATCACCCTCAAACCAAAGATCATTATGTAAGATACGAGAAATGTAATTTTTGTTTCTCCTAACATTTGCGATTTGATGAAAAAATTTTGTATTTGAATCTCCTTCTTTGAGCCATGTAATCCTAGATATCTGATTCCAGTAGATTTCTTCTTGATTTAGAATGGTGAAGAGACCTAAACGAATTTAGGAGAGGTGATTGGACTCATCCTCTGATAGGGTTCTACTTTCACCAGTCGAGTCTAGAGCATAAGTTCAGAGAGTATACTCTTTTTGTGAAGTTTAGAAATTTCAAAGGTATCTTTTGCCCAGGTACAAAGATTAACTTTTAGGTTTGATAATTTTTTGGAAACAATAAAGGCCCCACAACCTTCATGGTAGGAATCAGACCACCAATTCTGGATTAGAGATGGAAGTTGAGGATTGGTATACCAGAATTTTTCAAATCGGAAAAGACATGGTTGAGAATAATGATCCCCCAAATCTACGCAGATAGGGCAGTGATCAGACCTAATTCTAGGAAGAGCCAATTGAGTAACTCTGGGGAATAAGGAGGACCAATCAGGAGTGAATAGAAATCGGTCCAAGCGGATCCAAAGTGGATATGATTGTCCATTGGTCCAAGTGAATCTACGACCTTGAATAGGAGGATCAATGAGGTTGAGCTCACTTAGGAAATCTTGAGAAGTAGCAAGGTCTCTAGAATTAAAATCTCCTTTATTTTTGTCTTCTAGGGTGAATATAGTATTGAAATCTCCATATATTACCCATGGGTCAGAATGGAGATTTCTCACTGTGTATAATTCATTCCAAAAATCAAATCGGAGGGAACGAGTGTTGGGGCCATAAACATTAGAACAAACCCAATTTGTGTTATTTGAAATATTTTTTAATGCTATTGAGATGGAGAAGGAACCTTTATGAATCATAGTTCCAATGACTTGGGAGCAATCACAAGCCATGATAATCCTACCTGTCGTACCTAGCACTGGTACAAAGTAAAAGGTATTAAAGCGCATGCCACCTACTGATCTCCAAATAGAACTGTGAATTTCTTGAAGTTTGGATTCTTGTAAGCATAAAATATCAGCTTTAGAAGATAAAATGATTTCTTTAACTAGATGGCGTTTAGAGGGTCTGCCTAAACCTCTAACATTCCAACTAACAATTTTCATGAGAAACTAAGAGTGACTAGCTGTTAGATCCTGAAGGAGATCTTGAGTTTTTAGTGAATTTTTATATCAAACAGTTGGAATAAAATTATTCATTTTGAAGTAGATTACTCAAAATTGTTGGAGATCATATAAAAATTTTGTCTTCAACAACAACAACAAAAGTGTCAAGCAACTGTTCAGAAGAGCCAAATTATTATCTATATCATTTTTTATTTTTCTTTAAAAGGAATTAAAATTGAGATTGTCTAACTAAGTAGTAAAGGATATTATTAAGACATATATTTTTTTAATTTTAAAATGATTCAAATAAAAAAATTACATATAATTTTACAATTATCATGTATCACAATGCATAGCAAGTATTCTTTACAAATTATTCGTCTAAATAATTTAGAGAATATCTTATTAGTTAAATTATTTTAAAATTTCAACCATAGTGTTGAGATTTTTTTTTAACCCTGGTATTTAGGAGTTATGGGTTACTAGCCTCACCTATTTTGGTAGAAGGAACTAAAAAGCTCTTGAAAGTAGGGAGATTAACGAGGCAAGGATTCACTTGGGGATATATTCCCTGACCCCGATCCCGTTTTGCCAAATCCATCCCTTAGCCTATCCACAAAATTATTACTTAAAAAATGTACTACATCATTACATTATGAGTAGAACATACTAACCACAAATAAATCACTAATAGCAATTTGGTTGTGGAGCCAAGCAAAATTAGTACTTCAAAAGTGTACTACATGCCAAATTGTTCATTACGTAAAATTATTGATTACATAACAAGTATCATTACATAAATTGTTCCCACGAATACACATTAAAAAACATACATTACATAGTAAAAGGCACTTAATATATGTCACTTAGCATAATTAACCCACATTTCGGCCTCTATAGCATCTCTAATAATCTCTCCTTGAGTGGATTCTTCATTATCTTCCACACGATGATAATTTTCTTCATGTGGTTCATGCTCAAGTTCACTATCAACTTGTGCAAGTATTGCGTTATCTAGGTCTACACCCATTAAGTAATTATGCAAAATACAACATGCAAAAATAATCTCTTTCTGTGTTTCTAGCCCATAATAGAGCTCTGTCGAGCTTCCTATTATAGGGAAACATTTCTTGAGGATGCCAAATGCTTGTTCAATAGCATTCCTTAAATATGCATGGAGGAGATTGAACAATTCAAGTGCATTCCATGGTGGATTTCTTAAATATTCTTTCAAGTGATATCTCTCCCCTTTATATGGTGTAATAAGCCCACTCCTCAACATAAATCCAGCATTAACGAGGTAATATTTTCATGTAAATAAAATAAACTTCGCTATTATATGTGTGTATACATGTTTATAAAATGTTATACAGTATTACAATGTATCAACAAATACATTTCAGGATTTTAATAGGAGCGATCCTAGTTAATGCATTTTTCATAATTCTTGAATCAGACGCAACCCTTCTCACCCAGGTAACACATAAGTGAATTTCAAATCAAATGTGCTTGCTGCCAATACATTTTGTGTCGGGTATTCTTTTCTTCCATGATACCTAGGGGTGTTGACACTAGAAATTTTTACACGAATATGTGTTCCATCAATGTCACCAACACAATCCTTCCAATAATTTTTTTTATTCACAATTAAAATCGTACACATGGTTGTATTAAATTTGTAATTTAATGGACACATAATTACCTTGAAATATGGATAGAATTTTTTGTTGTTGATATTTCAGGAGGGATGTTTGAGCCATGTGGGTGCATTAGAAATTTGTCCTCTAATTCCACTATAGCTTGTAAGACATTATGGAAATGGCGAAAGATCGTTTCACGAGAACACCGGAAGAAAAAAAATAACTCATGATGAGAGACATTGTGTCCTACTAAGTATAGTATCTTGGCAACTTGTTCCTCAACTGATACACATAAAGTTGATCATCAATTGCAAACAATTTCTTCAAACAATGCTATCATATGATATCATTTAGAAAATTTCAAGGAAAATAAGAAAAAAGGATATATAATGACATTAACACCACAGGAGATAACATGTTTGTTTTTTTCTACATAATAAATCAAACAAAGTTAAGATAAGCTTTTCTCAATTTAATCATTAGTATATGTTTGATTCCAAGGAAAAATATTCCGGTTTTCTCCAATAGATGATTTTGTATTTTCGTGCAACTAAGCATTTATATTATTTGAGAAAATATAATTAGTAAGAAGATTAAGTTTGACAAACTTATATATATATATATATATATGAATATTCACATTATCTTGAATCAATGGGGAAATTGCATGGCATTTACTTCTTAATTAATTCTAATGGTTTGACTTTCAATGATGACCTAGAGTGGAAGGAATGTTCTTATAATTACTGCCAAGTAAAATCATGTGATTGGGATGTATATCTAACATATGACAATGAATTGCATCATCCTAGTGAAATACCAAATTGTTGAATTGTTAGCACTAAGAAAGCATCATAAATGATACCAAATTTTGTTAATTTTTTGGTCCCACTGGTTTTGTTAATATTCTTCTTGTTCATGTTCTTGTTTTGTCATGTGCTCACTGGCACACACTTGGGATTTTGAAGAAAGAAAGTCTGAAATTTAAGAAAGATAATCGTCAAACTTACCTCTTGCACTGGAACGACAGTGATAGTGATGAGGACACTACCTAGTTTGATCCTCTCCGGAGACACTGAAGCTTGCCTTTTAGCAGCTGAGAAATGAGAAGCAAGCTTGGCTTTTGGTGGTTGTGAGAGATGGGAAGCAGGGAGAAATCTCTAGTGGCTCAAACCAAATAAGAAGGGCATGACTTGTAATTATGGAAATATCATAAGGGCAAAATTGTCCAAACATTTATTTACCCTCCCCAACCCACCATTTTGGTGGGTTGATGAATGAAGGGAAATGGTGGGTTTTCAACCCCCAATTTACCTTCTAAACCCTTGTCTACCCTTCCCTTTTTTTCCTCCCCAAGCATGGGTTCAAAGAATCGAACCCTCCAAAACACCTCCAAACCCTTCCTCCCAAGCAAGGTCTTAGGGCTCTGGCAACTACAAAGGGAAGCTCAAAGGGGAACTCTTGTCAAGTTGAGTTAGCTGTAGGTTCTTGCTTTGAGTGTGTTAGCTCTCTTGTTAACATGAGCTCTCCCCTGGTTGAGCCAAGTAGGCTATTGTTGGGGGCAAACTAGACCCTACATTAGGCATAGACCTATCTAGGAGCCGGGTCGGGCCTGGTTCGATCTATATTTACTAAAAACTCAAGCTTACTCAAGCCCCGCCCGACCGAATAATACGAGCTTTAATTTTTGCCAGACCCCGTCTGAATTAAATAACCTTTAACCAAGGCCCATCCAAGCCCGCCCAAATAGGTTTTTCATCAAATAATAAATAATTTATAAATAATAATAATAATAATAATAATAATAATAATAATAATAATATTATTATTATTTATGTGTAAACATGACCAAATATTATTTTACAAAACATATTAAAATTAAAATACCAAATGCGCATATTTATTCAATCACAAAAACTAAAATTCAAACCATTATAATCAATGACAATCAATAATAAATATATATTATATAAGTATATATAAAACTAATTAATAAATAATCAATGGCAATTCAACCCATTATATATATATATATATATAATTATATACAAACCTAATTAGTAAATATATTTTATAATTCGGTCTGAGCCGACCCCGGCCCAAGCTTTTTACAATAAAACCAAACCCGGCCCATTTTTAAAATGGGCTTCTTTTTTGTCCAATGCTTAATCCATCAAGTCTTATATATTTGTCCAAGACCTCCCAATTTTTGAGCAGGCCTTTAGGCTTGGATGGGTAGCCTGGTCCTTGGACAGATCTAATCAGGCATGAGCTTAAGGGTTGGCCCCCTCCCTTGGACTAAAATGATCTTAGCTTGTCACAAGATCTTGCTAAACATTCCAATCAAAGAATAAATGGGTTATTTCATGTTATTTTGAATTTTAAAATTAAAAATATTTTAAAAAAATATGTTTTAAGGTTATAAAAAAATTTAAGCCACTGTATAAAAACAAAGTGAAAATTTCTTGAGTAGCCAACGACATTGGCTCCACTGCAAAAGATATTGGTGTAGAAATTTGATTACCCAAATTCAAAACCTGCTAGATATAGTGATGATAATAGGTTCTTAGTTGTGGGTGCAAGTTTGTCGTCCAAACCACATATCGGTGGGTGAGGGTATACAACTAAACACATAATTCCCCATTGTGCGCATGCTCCTAACTATACATGAGTGACACACCCCTTGTGTGTGTGTACCGCAAGTGCATGGATTGTCGAAGTAATAGAGTACCATGGTGAGTGAGTAGTCGTATCCACAGGGAATAGTGCTCAAAAACACAAATATTGCTATTTAACTATAGTGAAGATGATTCAAGAATTGTGTGAACAATATCAGTGTAAATGAAAATACAAAAAAGAAGAAAGAGACGCAATGTGAATAAGGAAAGAAAATCAATAGAAAATGTGGCACCCGGACATAGCTTACCCTAGGACTATTGTTTCAAGTGCAAGACTCCTCATTATGCCTCCTAACTAATGTCTAATGAGTCGTGGAAATTCTAAGGCACACGGTCCCAAACATAAGGTCAACTGTGACTAACCCTCACACTATGCCCCGACGGAAAGGGATACTCTCGACACCTCACATTGTGTGGGGTTGCAAGAAGCTTTGGGGATTCCAAGTGATAAACCCTATTCTCTAGTATAGATCTAACCCTTTGGTCCAGGCGAAAGACCCCTAGTCAGAATTAAGCCCCAGCACTAAGGATTACTTCAACGCTTCACTCTGTTGCTTGAGCAACTAAGCCCCAGCGGAGTTTGTTTCTTGGCACTTCACTGTATCATGACCGTAAAGAACTCTAGGAACGTGGAGGTAGGATAAATCACATCGGAAGAGAAAGGTGGCATTCCGCACCTCTCGACTTATCCTCTCGACCCTTTCCAACCTTGCTTTGTTTAACGCTCATAGTGTGTCACTCATCCGCAAGGATTACCAAGATAGATTTTCAACCCTAGTGTCACTCTAAGGAAAAATCAATGCAATAAACATTCAAGGATGGAACTCAATTAAAACATCAATTTAAGAAGCATAATAAAGGTCAAAAAAACAAAATCATCCTAGGGTTTACAAGTCCAAGCACCCACTAGGGGTTTAGCTCTCCATGGAGCAAGATACAATCAACAATGAAATCGAATCTAAAAGCATGTAATCCATAAGAAAAACCTCGCCATAGTCCGTATCGATGGTCTTGTGGAGTCGCCTCGTCTTCCCCAAGGTTTCCCTCGTCAAACCTAGGGCACACCTCGCCAAATCGATGCCGACGAAAGCTCTCCTAATAACTATCTTCAGAAGGAATGCGGTGTCGAAGGCCGTAGAACCACTCTAAAGTCCTAGCCAAAGCCGCTCCTAAGATGGGGAAAAGTTCGGAAAAAGATTGGAAAAGGATCCCTTAAAATGTCTGAAATCATGGCTTTTATAGGGGCTGTAATCGGGCATCCACATGGGTGTGTGGAATTTCCACACACCCGTGTGAATTTCTAAAATTTCATTTCCTGTGAGCTGTGAACAGTAACTACTGTAGTGATTTGCTACAGTAAATTGCTAGCGTTCTTTGCCAAAATACTCCCGAATCCACACTTTTCATCGAGGCCGCATGAATGGACACACATCCATGCGGTAGATTGCGTTGTGTATTCAACTAAACCACATTTATGAATGATCTTACTAGCATTGCACAAGTCTGAACATATGAGTGCGACTGCCTTTGTGCCCCTCCAAATTGCATAATCGCTTGAGCATAATGGAGGTTGGCACACACCCATATGTCTTTGAGCACAACTTGTGTCTTCACATTTGTTCACTCCAAGACTTCATCAACAAATACATCCACAATCTACTTTTAGTTCATTTCTTCCACAATTGTCTCCACAACCCTAAATGCACAAAAGAACCCATATACACAAGAATAAGCGATAAAATCTGAGAAAAGTAATGCTCAATGTAAGAAAAGAATACTTCGTATTACTAATACACAAGTACTTATCAATGAGCTTAACAAATTTGTTAAAAAAAAATTCAAGGATCTAATGTTGCTTTCCTTAATAATAATAATAATAATAATAATAATAATAATAATAATAATAATAATAATAGGTCAACCTAAAAATCACAAGGTCTCAGTATGATCCCTCTAATTTTTGTTATATCCAATCCATCCCTACTTTTTAAAAGTTTTATTTTTCAGCCCAAGCTCTCACTAACACTGTTAATTTTAATAGAAAAAGACTAGAATCATTTTTCTCATCTTTGAATTTCAAAACTAATTCCCCTTTCATCATCTTTGAATTTCAAAGTACTTGTACCAATTTTAGAAACTGGATCTTCAACGGAGGAGACTCATCATGAACAAACCAATAGACCATAAGCCTTCACCATCTCACCAACATTCGGGTGAAGGTGTGGTGTAGAAGGCAGGGAAGGGGGTGAAAAGATTTATTTCTATTATTTAAAAAAGTGGAATACCTCATTTAGTCCCTCTAATATAGTCAATATGCCCCTTTGGTCCCTCTAATATAATTTGTCCTTCGGAGATATCTCTTATTTAATATTTGAGAAATTTAAGTCCTTCTCTCTAATATAATTTGTCATTAAGAGATCCCTATGAGAACTTACATTTCTCAAATATTAAAATAGAAAGACCTAGTAGGGACAAATCATATTAGAGGGACCAAAGGGACAGACTGACTATATTAGAGAGACTAAATAAGGTATTGTGTTTTTTTTTTAAAAAAAAAGAACTGGTTGGACTAATAACAAGGACTGGAAAATAAATTAAAAGAAAGTAAGGATTGAAAAGATAGACTGTCAGGAAGAACAAAATGTTACAAGGGCTTATAAATAATTTTTTTTTAATAATAATGGTTACCCTTATCTAGGGGTTTTCAATTTAAATTTATGAAGTATGTTGCAAGAAAATAAAGTATTTGATTTGATAGGGATCTCCAACCAACCACTAAGCAAATAGTTTTTCCCCCACGAGAAAGATTACTAATTAATTAAAAAAATTGTTTTCAAGGAAAATTTATATTTTTATTAGAATTGATTAAATTAAAGTTCTGTCTACTAAAAAAAATTTATCCAAATTAATCACATAACACCAACCAAACAACTTAAAAATTTATAAGTAAAAGCCCTTATTAAATAACCAAACAACTTAAAAATAAGGTTTATACCAAAATAAAATGATCCGAACCAGTTTATTTCTAAATTAAAAGCAAAACTAATTCTACCCTTATTATTACTAATAAAACATATTTTTTCTCTATGATACATACCACCACAAACATGTCATAATTCCATATATATCTTTACAAATTTACAACATGTACAAGAACATTTTTTTACATATATGGTATTGCACTACATGCCATGTTTCTATTTCTATTACTGACCCTTAAAGAACATCTGGGTAAAAATATCCAGAACAACAGATACATGTAGAAGAAAAATGAAAGAAAAAAGTTAAATGTAAACTGAAAATTTCAGTATAGAATCTATTACATTTTAGAAATATTTTGATTGTTTAACAGTAACATCATTGATCAATTTTTCAAACCATTTTGTCAGAATTTCAAAGTGTTTTAGTTTATATTCACAAAAGATACTAATCAACATCGATGTAGCGAATTTTAATAATTTATGTGTTTGTCACTTCATTACAATATCATATCAAAGATAGTATGATATCAGTTTGAAACTTAGAACATGACTAATATCATTAGAGAGAGAGCCAAGTAATTGTCGAGAGAACAAGGACCGTGTTCACCTTTTAGTGATTCTAACTTGGAGTATGTATTTTGATTCATTGCTTGTTACCTCATAAACAGATCACCACATGCCTCTTTGGATGGAAGAACTGCAGAGGAAGTGTGGACAGGTAATGAAGTTGATTTTTCAAGATTGAAGCACTACAAAAAAAAATTGTCATATACTAACGCTTTTCAATAGTAACAGTTAAATTCCTTAACTATAGACTGGTTTTACCTACGATACTTTAAAACTGTCACTATATATAATATATTTACTGACAGATTTTGTTCTGTTGGTATAGATATTATTGTATATTGACTTTTATCTATAGTGATTGTCAAATATGTAGCTAGAAACTATCTATACCAACGAAAAATTTAATTTGTTAGAATAAATATGATATTTACTTACGGATATTGTTCCGTTGGTATAACTACTACTTCTTACTTATACTTATCTATATCAATGATCAAATGTAGTAGCTATAGATTATCTATATCAACGAACCTTTTAAAGTGTTAGAATAGATTAGACATTCACTAACGGATATCGTTCCGTTGGCAAAACAATATATTACTTTAAATTTTATCAAATTTTTATATTTATGTTTAGTAGAGCATGACTTAATTATAATAATATTATCAAAATTGAATTTAAGATTTATATTAAAAATAATAATTGAATTAAAAAAATTAAACATTATAAAACAAATATAAAAAATATAATTTCATGATAATTTACTCTATAAATTATAAGTACATCTGTAAAAATAAGATGCTAATGAAGATCAATTGGATATATAAATTAATCAATTAATTTACAAATTTATGAAAATTACTTAACTTATTATTCTATATAACTTAATTTGTAACATATACTTTTTTATTTGATTATTTGATTTAAGATAAACAATTATCGAAATAAATATTTAAAAGATTAACAATCATTACAACAACTAATAAAAGAAGAAATATTTGACTTTTTTTAGTAAATAAATATTTGATTTTAATTTTTTTTAAAATTACTTTTAACATTGGATTATAATTTAATTTGATATATCTATTTAAAAAGGCACATGTTATTAAAGGATAATGTTCATTACATAAATTAATGAAATTATAAGTATTTCATATAAAAATAGAAAATTATTTTTTATGTTAAATTAAATTGGTTTATTGTTATTTTTCTAATATTTAAATTTAAATAATAAATATTTAATGAATAATTGTTTTACTTGGGTTTTAATAATAACTCTGATAATGTTCATTATATAAATTATAAAATTATAATCATTTCATAAAAAATAGAAAATTAATTTTTATGGTAAATGAAATTGATTTATTGTTGATTTTATAAAATTTAAATTTAAATAATTAATAATTAATGAATAATTGTTTTATTTGCACTTTTATAATTACAGATAATGTTCATTATATAAATTAATGAAATTATAAGTATTTCATATAAAAATGCAAAATTAATTTTATGTTAAATTAAATTGGTTTATTGTTAATTTTATAATATTTAAATTTAAATAATTAATAATTAATGAATAAGAGATTTATTAAACTTGAAACATTATAAAATATAAATAATAAATATTTTTTCATACATTTTAATAATATATAAAAAAAACAAAAGACATTAAAACATAAACAAAACCCTCTTCACCCCTTCATCCACTTCTCCTCATGCCCCTTCACTGCAATTGCTCGCAGCCTCTTCATACCCATTTATATATCCTGTCTATGCTCTCTTCATCCTCATCTCCATCTCTCCATCAATGAACCCACAATGATTGAGAGAGCATGCTGCAGCACCAACCTCAGCAATGATTCTGACGATTCTCCTGCCTCCACCCCTCCTCCGGCCAGCCGCAGCTCCTCCAATGCCAGTTACGGCCCATCCTGCGACGGCAACATCGGCATCAACGACAAGCGTAGCACCGCTCGCATTTGGATCATGACGGCAGCACGGCTCATCCCACACAGCATCATTCACAGGCTTGGATCCCACGATGGTGATCTCAAGTACTTCTTCTGCGTTTATGACCATCTCCATGGCCTCTGCTGGCTTGCCCATTTGTCCAGTGATCATGAGGGTAGGCAAAAAGGAGAAGCAGCTGATGATGATCATCATCATCATATAGCCTTTTGAATTTGGTACTTCTCTACTCTGTTTTCTTTCAATTCTCATTTTGTCTCTCTTAGTTATTCCTTGTTTGCTTCTTCTTGTTCTCTTTGTTTTATTTATCTCTTCTATTAATCTCTTGATGGTGTTTTGTTGATGTGACATTTAAGGTTTGGTTGAGTGAACATTGTCCTTGTTCTAGGGCTTTGATCTTTTATTATTTATGGTAATTTTATTGAAAGAAGCTTGGCCTTATGTGATTGAGGCAGTGTATTTAGGTCTTGTCATAGCAAGAATGGAGGATGGTATTGTTTTCTTGGGTTTGGAATTTCTATAGATGTCATCTGGTTTGCAAGGGTGGTCCAAAGCGATTGATTAATAGGAATTTCTTGGGATTGGGTGGGGTACGTACCATTGAATAAAAGGAGATTCTGTTACCTTTAAATTCATGATCTCTCACAAGTAGATGCCATAATAAATTAAGAGAAGATAAGGCTATTTATCACTTTGTGCTCATCCTTTTGAGTTCATGGCTTGTAGTTAAAGATTACAAGAGGACAAATCATGCATGTGAATTAAAACTGAAAGAATAAAAAGTTTAAATTTCAATAAGATTCAATAGAAGCAATTAAGGTTCACTTGAATATGAATTGATCAGTCAATCAGGATCTAATTTGAATAGAAATTATGTTGGTAATATGTTGGTTTTTGTCAACCAAATGGTTCCGGTAAGAGGGATAATATGTCTTGCATGGAAGATCAAAACAATATCCTTAAAAGTATTAGATATAAGGGCTCATATGCCAAGAAGAACACTGGTAACAATGTCAATTTTGTTTGCAATGAGGATGACCAGAGAAATGAAAATTACTGCAAGTATTGATCTTATACTGAAACATATGCAGTATAATATATGCACATAAATTTGATTTACAAAAGATGACCAGCAATTCCTTTTAAAATGTGGATGCCAGACACAAGATATATAGACAGAAAAAGAAGTTATAAGCTTAGCAGGTTGAGAAGGGAGACTCTGTTTTGAATTAGTCTCCTGTAGAGAGACTCTAATTCTATCTCAAGCCCTTCTAAGCTACTCATAATTTCTGCCAATCGATCTTGTGCCTTCATCGCTCTTAACCCATCAACATCTTTGCATGAAACATACTCATATATTGAATTAAATGAGAAATCGCCACAATTTGAATCTTCAAACTCCTCGCATGTCACCTTCTTCTTATGCAATGCTGTTGAGACAAAAGACCATCTGATGGTCTTTTGTGTGGAGCTTGGAGATAAAGAAGATGCAACTGATTGCAAGAGAGATATGGTGACATCTTTTGCTTCAGTGAACATCTTAGACATTGTTGATCTATCAGAGTCCTTCACATCCATTTGCTTCAATGCTTTTACACAATTCTTGATACTCTTTCTTGTCTTCTTATCTGACTGAATGTGAAACTGTTATTTGCTTTCATTGGTCATGCTTCTCTTTCTTCTTAGAACTATCTCAAGTTCTTGAGCATGCTCTTTGGTCACAGCCAAGGTATCTCTAATGATGCCACAGAGCTCTACCAACCTTAGAGAAACTTCCAACTCCTTGATGTTCCCCATTAGAGTAAAATGTACTTAAAAGAAATTAATGGACACATAAGAGAGAAACTAGTTTCATGATATTCATATAACGTCATTTTTGTGTTTGTTAGACAGAAGCTGCATGGAAATTGCAGAACAAACAAGCATGCATGAAATTAATGAGATGGAAGGTAAAGTACAAGAAATTGAACTTTAGTGATTGATAAAGACAGTTATTTATCTCAATGATGTCTCATAAATTAATGTTTAGAATGAGGGGAAAAATGGAACCTGCTGAGAAAATAACTTTAATAATATTTTTTTTCAATCTGTTTATCATTTTAAGAAGAAATAGTAAAATCTAAATGTGATTTGTATTGTAAAATGACAGGGATGATTTATGATTACAAGAAACAATACTTGCAGACTTGCCGACTTGTAGCTAGTTCTTTGTTGAAAAATCAGGCTTGTACTGCCTTGTGTCTCTTCTTTTTCAAACAAACCAAAATCCCAGAGTAGGGCCCTCTGCATGCAGGCATTTCAATTAATTTGAATCAAGGCATTTTGGGCTTTTTTTTTTAATCACTGAATGTCGAAGTGGGTTATTTAAGTCCTTGAACAGGTGAGGAAAAATAATTTTATGAAGTCCTTTTAGTGAGGGCCTAAACAATTAAATATGTTGTCTAAAACTCTTGTTTTAAGCTATAGCCTATCTCCTTTATATCTTGCAGCTTCCTTTCCATCCTCAAGATTTGATTGCATATATTATTATCTTTTCTCTCTGGTTTCCAATGTTTATCATTATACAGTCTCTGTTCGTTGAAATGTATGCTTTTATCGCCAATGGTGGAAACAAATTGTCCTTAAAATTCATAGAAATCCTATCTAAAGTTGCCAATTATTCACCTCTCTACCTCACTGAATGCTTTTAGAATGAAGTGGTTGACTATTTATTACTCTGCTAATTCCCTTTATCACCATCTATGATTTTTACTGATGGAAACATTGAAACAAGGACTCCATTTCTTTCTAGTATCACTTCAGTTGGAAAAATTGCTTCACAGGTTATTCACAGGGCACTTCCTAACTAACAACAATGAAGGGCAACCTCCATTACGGCTGTGCATGGTTTAACAATTGTAGTGATATGTATGTTTGTTATTGGTACTTATTTTATATGTGTGAATGGCTTAACAATTATGGTGATCTTTATTTTATGTATGTTTGTTATCGCTACTCATTTTGTCTGTGTGTGTGTGTAATTCATTCATTGTTTTTGTCAAGCTTTCACCATGCAAAATATATGCATGCACTGAAGTAATGACTTGTAGGTTTGCATTGTGAGTCGGATGGGTACCATATACAAATGTAGCTATGATGGTATCCAATAGATCCCATGCCCATTTGTTTGCCAATGTTTGATAACTGCAACGGTCAAGTAGAAGGTGAGTTCTTAACCCATGGTATTAACATTGACAGTATATGTGAGTGATCTTGTTGGTGTTCTTTTGCAGAATGTTACACGAGAAAGGGGTGGGGTTTTCCACGGCTGCTAGGCTGTGGTTTGCTTTTTGCTGCTTATTCAGGTCTCTCTCTGCACTCACTTCGCTCTATACATATATATATTATTTTTATTTTATATCTTCCAGATCACCACATTAGAAGAATGTGAGTTATCTTTGTTGGTATTTGTCAACTGTTCAAATACTTTTGTTATAAGCATCTCAGTATCTCAATGCCATGAGTCTGCTGCTATAGCTCACTAGGGCACACACAAAAGCCCTTTATCACCTCTGAAAATAAAACCCAATGCCAAACCCCCGAAGATTCATGATTCAGTATGTAGTCCATTAAAATTTAATCTAAAACCATCCAAGATGGAGAGAGGTCTCTTTGAGTAGAAAAACAAAGCCAATCATGGCCTGTTTATATTAAAAACAAAGCTCAATCATGGCCTGTTTATGCATTAGTTTTTATGCATTGGCTTGTTTAAAAAACCATCCAATGTTTTTAGTGCATTAGTTTACCTTTTGGATTTATAAATCTTGGGGGAATTATGGTAGGATGAGTTTAACTATGTCCCAATTGTGATCTGGTCAAGTCTGAATGTTATATGTAACTTTGTTCTTCTTCCTTTTGCTGAATTGTTAAAAGAAGAAGATATGTTCTTCTTCTTTTAGCTCTACAGCAAAATTTTCCATTTATCAGACTATTGTTTATGTGAATGAAAAGTACCCTTTTTGAACTCTTATCAGAGATGGGAAAGATACTATTGAACAATTAGGAAAGACATTGTTGAACAAAAATATATTTTACTATCTTATCAGATGGTAATAGCAACATATTTTAAACTATTTCGTTTAGTGAACAAAATTTGCAGCTAATTCCATTTATGTGCTTGTCTTTCCTCATTTCTTAGGTATTTCCTTTCAACTCTCATCACACTGAGCTGGCAGCATTGTACTGGTTTCCTTTGAAATGTATGCCTAAGGAAATAAAAGGGTTCGGCTTCTAAGGTTTGCTTTCTTATGACTTTTTTGGTGTTGTTTTTGGCCTTTGTTTACTGTTTCTAGTGTTGCGTCGATGCTGGTGTCGATCTAATACGATGTGGTTTTGATTTTAGTGATGATGCACTCCGATGAATTTGTTGGAAAAATTTGGATTTTGGATGCCGTTCGGTTCATTTATGAGGCCTTTTTGGTTGTAGTTTGCTAATTTTGCTGATCTGATTTGATGGGTATATGATTGTAGTTTCTAACTTGGTAATTGTTTCTTATTTCTTTTCATCTATATTCTTCTTTTCCTTCCATGAAAAGCTTGGATCTTTCTAACCGGAGAATTCATTTTGTCCAAGTTTCTCCAAATTTCTGTGATTGTAGAACAGAGCTCCACATGGAGCTTTATCGATTTGAATGGAAGTTGGACTCAACTAGATGATTTTTACAATATTTTCAACCAATTTATAGAAAATTCAATTGAATTTTCATAAACCTTTCCGGTATGCTCAATGAGAAGTTTATTTCTAATGTCTTATCTTATGTTGGTATTATTTTTATTTTTAAAATTTTTTTTACCAAAGATTTACGTAGTTTGGCAAGTAATAAATACTTTCTAATTGTGCAACAGTGCCTTTTGTTGTGAACTAAAGAAGAAGAATTTATTGTTCTGATAAGAAGAATATATTTTTAACTCTTATCAGATGGGTTAGCAATATACTTTTCTGATTTTTTTTCTTGATTTATTTTCCACCCCGTTCTCTTTGTATTTCTAGTTACTTTTTAGATAAATGAGATAATATCAATGAAAGAAATATCAAATTTAGGCGCCACTTAATTTGATTAAAAACATAATGGACTTAATACCCGTGACGTTCATCTTTTTTGATATAGGAATCATTCATACTCTTGTT